>NC_039364.1:138045306-138167188 GCF_003573695.1 Papaver somniferum
CACAACCCATAAAAGAAAATAAAAACAACAATAATAATTACAAACCCATAAAAGAAAGAAAAAGAAGAAAAAGAAAAATTATTACAAGCCCAAATAAAAAATAAAGAAAAACAAAAATTATTACAAGCCCACAAATTAAAAATGGAAGCCCACAGGTTGGGTTCTCTTAATGGGTTTAGGCTTACTTGCTTAAGCACAGCCCAGCTGCTCAGTTAGGTTGCAAAAGCCCAGTTGGGCTTTGGATCATCCTAAGCTTTGGCTCTTCTGAGGCCCAGTTGGGCTTTGGTTCACTTTCTTCACCTTCTGCAGCTTACAGCCCAGTTGGGCTTTATTCTACACCAGCTGCAGCAGCTTCAGTGGCAGCAGGATCACCAGTTCAGGTTCAAACAACAACAAGCTAGCAACAGGCTTTGGATTTCAGGCTGCAGCTTTGGTTCAGCAAGTTTCAGCCTTAGCAGCACATCAACAGGTGCAGCAGTTCACAGGATTCTTGGCCTGGCACCAGCAGGAGCACCACAGCAGCACAAGAGCACCAGCAGCAGCAGGTGGTTCAGTTCAGGGCTTGCAGGCAGGGCAGCAGCAACAAGGGTCAAGTTCTTACAACCCAGCAGCTAGGCAAAAGCAAGAGCAATAACAAGAGAAAGAAGCAAGACAATGCACTAAAGAGGTAAGACAATGCCTAACAGGAAGTGCAAGAACAGATAAATGCTTACACTAAATGCACAGAAGCAAGTGAGACTAAGATGCAGTTACACAGTGATGCTTATGCAAATGGATGCAGTGCAAGAAGATATGCAAGAATATAAGATGACAAGTATGCCAAGATGTTGTAAGATGCAATGCAGATGGCACAAGCCTCAGATGGCAAGTAAGAAAGTTACAGGACAGAATCAATGAGCTGTAAGATGAGAGAAAACACAAGAAAAATTAACAGATATGCTAAAGATACTCACATGACTTATGATACAGGTGACTTAAACTAAATGTGAGATAAAACAATGATGCAATTGACTGAAAAGCTAAATCTACAACTAACAGTACAGCTAACACATATATACAAGTAGTATGCAAATGATGCAGCACTACACAGTTGCAGTAGTATGCTATAAAATAAATTAAACTATGAAAACTATGTGATATGGCAGGTGGTACTAATATGCAAATGGCAGAAGTTACACTAAGTCACAAAGTGCAGAAACTAAAAATCAAAAATTACAGCTAGAGATACAAAAGTAAGTTACACTAAGTTACACTAGCAATGACTGAAAAGGAAAAACTAAACAAAATATGAACAGGGTAAAGGAAAGAAAAAGAAATCAACAATGGCACCGCTACCGAGTCCCCGGCAACGGCGCCAAAAACTTGGTAGGCTTTGAAAAGGTGTTAAAAATTATCCCCGGCAGCGGCGCCAAAAACTTGGTAGGCTTCTAAAATGTCCTAAAAATTATCCCCGGCCAAAAACTTGGTGGGCCCGGAGATATGTATAAAATTAAGCGCAATAAAAACGGGGGCCTACAGTAATACCGCAAGTGCACGGTCGTCAGTTGTAGCTCGTGCAAGTACGGGTCGATCCACAGAGATCGGGTGTGTTTTGTAGTGTTCTAACTATTTGGGTTCCTAAATTGCTTTGGGCTTAGAATACCCTTTGGAAGTGTTGGGCTTAATGGGTTTGGTTTTTAACAATGAAATACTTTAGGCCTTGGGCCTTTGAATTGAACTGAGCCTTGGACTCAGTTGGTTTGGTCTTGGGCTTTTGAGTTTAGGCTTATGGATTAAGCCCACAAGTTGGTTGAATTGGGCTTTGATTTTTAATGAGCTGGGCTTCAACTTTTGGTTCAAACCTGGGCTTGGTAACTGTGGACTGGGCCTTAGTATTTTTGGAATGAGCTGAGCTTTGGGCTCAGTTGGATTGGCCTTTTGCTTGGCTGCAGGAGTAGCAAGTCTGCACAGCAGCTGCAGGAACTGGATTTGGCTTGGCAGGAGAAGTGGAGTGGCAGCAGGAAAAGGAAGGCAGCAGCACAAGTGCTGCACAGCAGGTAGTAGCAGCAGCAGGAGCAAGAGCTGCACAACAAGGCCAACAGCAACAGCAGCTGCAGCAGAAAGAGGGGGCAGCAACAGGGTTGCAGCAGCAGCTGCACAAGCAGTGCACAGCAGCACAAGGAGTGGTAAACAGTGGCTCTAGGCCAAATTGGAAGCAAACCAGAGAAGCAACAGAGTTGCAGTGCAGGGAAGAAACAACAAGGCAAAAGCAATAGAAGAACTAAACAGCAAAAACAAAACAATGCACAAAAGCAAAACAAAATAAGATGAACCAAGGCCTAAGGCCAAGGGAAGGGATGATAGTGAAACTAACATGGAGAAAATCTAAGGCAAGAATATAGGCAAACAAATAGAATGGGAAGAAAACTAGCTTGCTATGAGCACTAGTTTCTCCCAATGCTCAATCACAGTGCAACCTAAGCATACAACAAGAATGGCAAGATAATCAGCTTGCTATAAGCACTGATTTCTTCCATTGCACAATTAGTTCAATGCTTCAAAAGTATCTAGCCTAGCATTCCTTCAAATGACAGTGAATTAAACATGACATTACACAAACATTACATGGCAGTGAACAACAACACATGTTAACAGGACTAATGTAACATGAATGAATTGGAAATCAAACATGAAATTAAACAAGCACATAACATTAACAGAACATAACATAAGCACATTTAACAGTGACAAAGCAAGAAATTAAAACATACACATTTAACTGAAATTGAACTGAAACATGAACTGAGCTGAAACTGAAAATTAACAGGACATGAAAGTCCTGGATGTTGGCTACTCCAAGCATATTAACAGGAACTTAAACAGGATATGAAAATAAATGAAATTAAAACTAACACACATGAACAGAAATGAGTTTGAGCTGAAATTGAAAATTAACAGGACATGAAAGTCCTGGATGCCGGCTAATCCAAGCATGTTTAACTGAAATTGAACTAAAGTTTAACTGAAATTAACAGGACATGAAAGTCCTGGATGTTGGCTAATCCAAGCATAAAGTTTTTACATCACACCCACAGTCCCAATTTATAGTTTACAAGAGAAGTCCCCAAAAGCCCCAAAACAGTGTAATTAGGGTTTGGTGAAACTCACCTAATTCGTTGGAATTGATCGCATGCATGCTAACCCAATCTTCTTCTGACTCTACTGCTGCTTTCTCACGCTCCAATTACTCTACTAACTCCACCTAATTCATCAATTTTTCTTCTAGGTTTTCAGAGAAAGATGAGAAGAGAAATTAGTGAATTAGATAGGTAGAGGGGTAGGGGATTGATGGGAGAAGGATGGGTGTGGTTGGTTTGGGTAGTTGAGGCAGGTGAGGTGGTGGTTGCGAAGGCAGAGCAGGTGGAGAAGATGGTGGTGGTCTGCAACAGGCATGGAGGGGGAGAGGTCGATGGAAGAAGGAGAAGGGGGTGTTTGGTAGGGGTATAGAATATGGGTTTGGGAAATGAGTTTGGGCTTGGAAAATCTTGAGCCCACTTCTTCTTTAAGAACAAATCTCTTCTTCAAGCCCATTTCTACCCTCTTTGGTCTTCCGCACATCATTCTTCACGGCTTCCTTGCGTAATTCCTCCTGGCTTTTCACTACTTTTCTGCTCTATTCCGCTCCGCAATTCATCCAGACTTTATTTATTACCTAAAAATGCAAAATTAAGTAAGAAAAATATTTATTCTTGAAAACAATGAAAATACAGAATATGGGATAAAATGTAGAATTACTGCGCAAAAGATGAGTTAAATGCCAACAAAAAGGGATAAAAATATACAATATTTGGCACTCATCAAATACCCCCAAACCTGAATTTTACTTGTCCTCAAGTAAAACAAAACTAAGGAAATCCTACCTATACCACTGTCGCTGGTCTCTCGAATGCATTTAGCGTATGCACTAAGCCTTTTAAACCACTAAGTGTCCCTAGTGGACGAGTTGAAGTCTCGTGAAGGTTTGATTAGAACGTACCTACAAAGTTCTAGGTCAAAATATAAGCTCAGATTCCATCAAATGTGACATGTGCAAGTCAGTTAAGCTCACAGCAAAATGGAGATGTCAATCTAGCTATCGAAGGCACAATCCTAGCACTGATAACAAATAAAGACATGTGATAAGAGTGTAAAGTGTATCTACACATGTGTAAAGAAAGATCTGAAGTTATGACTACTAATCACCAAGAGATAGTTTCTCAGGCTAAGAACCAAGGTCGAAATCTAGCTAGCTGTCCGGACTTTACGAGAATTGTGAATGAGTTGGAGGTATTTCACAATTACTCGCGTTGTACATCAATGGCATACACCCTCCTTGCTTATTACAATGAAACAACAAAATGACTATTTACATGACTCTTATTTACATTGACTACTCTCTTTTATTTTGGAACAAGAGAGGATGGAATTGATAAATACTTGATTTTTTTGTATTTTTCTGATATTTTTTTTTTTTTTTCACAAGAACTTGAAATTGATTTTTACATATGGTAGCTCTTTTGATACATAACAAAAAGAAACAAAAAATTACATGACACTTTGCAAGAGGTAGCCCTTTTTGATGCACCCAGTTAAATTCGATGGTTGTCTTTCTTAATGTAACCTCCACCTTCTATCCCAACCAACCAAAGAACAAGCTAGTCAAGTTTCGTTCAGTATTCTAAAGTGATTGGCAATCGTGACTTCCTATCAAACACCTTGAAGATCGAGGCCATACATGTATTGGTAGATCGTGCGCGTGCAAATTTCTTATCACTATGTGAATTGTGCTAGAATCAGGGTGCCTAAATATCTAGACTAAGACTCCTAATAATTACATATTTGCACAAGAGTCAACATTTCAAGGTAAATGAGCTCCATTTTTTATGTTTTTTTTTCTTTCAATTTTTAATTTTTAATATTTTTTTTTTTATTTTTATTTTTTTTAAAAAAGAAAATAAAATTTGGTTTTTGAATGGGAGCAAGCCCACTGTTTGGTTTTGTGTTTGCTTTGGCTCAGCTGGTTTGAAAACGTTTGGTGAAACTGAGTCCAAAATCTCGGCCTAGAATTTGGGTACTCGGCCCACTAACGAGTTAACCTAGCGTGATCGGTTACAAGCTCAGCTGGGTTTAAAAACCCAGAATACAAAATACAAGTCCAAATTAAACAAGCTCACAAAAATTAAATACAAGCCCACAAATTAAACAAACAAGCCCACAAAAATTAATTACAAACCCAACAGAAAATAAAAAGCCCAAAAATTGGCTTTAATATTACAAGCCCACAATTAAAAATTGGAAGCCCACAATTCGGGTTCTCTGAATGGGTTACCTTTTAAGCACAGCCCAGCTGCTCTGATATTGTTGCAAAAACCCAGTTGGGCTTTGGTTCTTTTCCTTGGTGGCGTCCCAGCAGAGGAAAAACTGGTTCAGAACAGCAGGTCCAACAGCAAATGAAGTGAAGCAGATGCAAATGCTATGCAGTGAAATGCAAAAATAGCTAATAAAACTACTAGAGAAACAAACCCGAGTCCCCGGCAGCGGCGCCAAAAACTTGGTAGGCATTTAAAGATGTGAAAATAAGACAATAAATGGATGCCTACAGTGATACCTGCAAGTGCACAGGGTCAGTTGTAGCTTGTGTGCAAGAACAGGGTCATTCCACATGGACTTGGGGTGTTATGAAGTTTTCCTAGCTAAGCTATATGCAAGGCAGTGACAATGAGGGATAGGCCAAGGCAGTGAGCAAGGCAAAGCAATAAGGCAGAACAGTTAAGAACCAAGGCTGTAAGCCAAGGGCAGGGGGGAGTTTGTGCACTGATTTCAGTGCACAGCAAGCTGTAAATTGCACAAAAACTAAACAAAGCAGCAAGGAAAATTTAACTAAGCAATAAGAAAAACAGATTCAGAGTTGCAAGTGACTGTGAAAACAAATTGTGGGTTAAGCTAAGGCCTTGAATCCACCCTTGTGACCTATCCAGACAATGTAATTCTAGGTTGAATTCCTAATGGAACTAAGTGACAGCTAAGGTCAACTTATGATCCTAAGCATACAAATGGAATGGAAAGAGAATTAGCTTGCTATGAGCACTAATTTCTCCCATTACTCAATCAAAACAATGCACTAAGGCTCTAACCTAGCATTCCACTATCAGACAGTGCACTGAGGTTTCATCTAAACCTCAGCTGCAACAATTTAGCTCATGCTCAACATATAAACAACATTAACATTCATCATACAAGATAATTCAAACAACACACATATGGTGAGCAAATACAAAAACATGATAAACATATGAACCAACAGTGTAAACATGAAACAAATGAGAAACTGGCTAGTCCAGTTCTCTACAAGAGTGAAGCTGGCTAACCCAGCATAAGTTTTTACATCACACCCACAGTCCCAATTTATAGTTTACAAGAGAAGTCCCCAAAAGCCCCAAAACAGTGTAATTAGGGTTTGGTGAAACTCACCTAATTCGTTGGAATTGATCGCATGCATGCTAACCCAATCTTCTTCTGACTCTACTGCTGCTTTCTCACGCTCCAATTACTCTACTAACTCCACCTAATTCATCAATTTTTCTTCTAGGTTTTCAGAGAAAGATGAGAAGAGAAATTAGTGAATTAGATAGGTAGAGGGGTAGGGGATTGATGGGAGAAGGATGGGTGTGGTTGGTTTGGGTAGTTGAGGCAGGTGAGGTGGTGGTTGCGAAGGCAGAGCAGGTGGAGAAGATGGTGGTGGTCTGCAACAGGCATGGAGGGGGAGAGGTCGATGGAAGAAGGAGAAGGGGGTGTTTGGTAGGGGTATATGGCTCGGATGTTAGGGTGTTGGGCAGTTTCAGCGAGTGAAGATGTTTCGTGAGATGGGCCGTGGGATGTGAAGCTGGTAGGTGGATCGGATGGTTCCTCCTGATGAGGTTGGTAGCGACCGTCGGATGCTTTGATACAACAAAATCAACGGCGAAGATCGATGTTAGGTGTTGTAGTGTTAACCGGAAGTATCGATATTTGATGAACAGGCAGAGAAGCGACCGTAGGATCTAAATATGATCTAATCTGAAGGCTTGGAATTTAGGAACTATGGTGTTTTGCAGGAGCTTCAGATTTTGATGCGCGATGAAGGAGCGACCGTAGGATGATGAGTTGGATCCAATCTAACGGTTGAGAATGGAGGCGGGTATGGATATAGAAAATGGGTTTGGGTAAGGGTTTTGGGCTTTGGGTATGCCAAGCCCATATCTTCTTTAAGAACAATTCTTCCTTCTTGAGCCCATTCCTAGCTTTTTGGACGTGCGCTCCATTCTTTGCGGCTTCCTTGCGTAATTCCTCCCGGCTTTTCACTACTTTTCTGCTCCGCAAATCATCCAGACTTTATTTATTACCTAAAAATGCAAAATTAAGTAAGAAAAATATTTATTCTTGAAAACAATGAAAATACAGAATATGGGATAAAATGTAGAATTACTGCACAAAAGATGAGTTAAATGCCAACAAAAAGGTATAGAAATATGCACTTTTTAGCACTCATCAGGTAATACCGTATTGTTTCATTAAAAGAGCAAACGGTCTATTACAAAAGTGTGAACCTCCATCACTAATTATAGCTCGCGGTGTACCAAAACGCGTAAGTATATTCTCTTTCAAAAACTGGACTATGACCCTGTGGTCATTCGTTTTACACGAAACCGCCTCAACCCACTTAGACACATAGTCTACAGCGACAGGTATGTAAAGATAACCAAACGAAATAGGAAATGGACCCATAAAATCAATGCCCCACACATCAAAGACCTCAATCACTAAAATAGGGTTCAAAGGCATCATATTTCTACGGGAAATGGTTCCTAACTTCTGGCAACGTTCACAAGAAACACAATGACTATGGGAATCTTTAAACAACGAAGGCCGGTAAAATCCACACTGCAAAATCTTAGCAGCAGTTTTCTTAGCACTAAAATGACCCCCACATGCATGTTCATGACAAAAGGAGATAATACTAGACTGGTAACTCTCAGATACACATCTCCTAATAATCTGGTCCGGACAATACTTAAACAGATAAGGATCGTCCCAAAAGAAATGCTTAATCTCGGCTAAAAACCTAGAACGATCTTGCTTACCCCAATGTTGATGCATTCGACCATTAGCAAGATAATTCACTATATTTGCATACCAAGGTGATTGGGAAACAGAGAACAATTGTTCATCAGGAAAACTGTCCCTTATAGGAAGGGAATTATTAGGGGAACTAACAACTAGCTTAGACAAGTGGTCTGCTACCACATTCTCTGCAACCTTTTTGTCTCTAATGTCTGGACAAAATCCTTGTAACAAAAGTATCCATCTAATCAATATAGGTTTGGTATCCTTCTTAGATAAAAGGTATTTCAAAGCTGCATGATCATTATAGATTACGATCTTAGAACCTAATAAATAAGATCTAAACTTATCCAAGGCAAACACGATGGCTAGCAATTCCTTCTCGGTAGTTTTATAGTTCATTTGGTCATCATTCAGAGTTTTCCTAGCATAGTAAATCACATGGAGTAATTTGTTTTCTCGCTGACCTAGCACAACGCCTATAGCATAATCTGAAGTATCACACATAATTTCAAAGGGTAGGTTCCAGTTAGGTGCCTGGACTATCGGGGAAGTAGTTAGTAAAGTTTTAAGCTTATCAAAAGCCTTTAAGCAAGCATCATAAAAGACAAACTTAACATCTTTTGCAAGCAAATTGCAAAGAGGTCTAGAAATCAAGCTAAAATCCTTAATGAATTGACGGTAAAAACTTGCATGCCCTAAGAATGACCTAATATCTTTTACGGTTTTTGGGACCTGTAGAGTCTTAATAAGGTCAATTTTGGCTTTGTCTACCTCTATACCTTTTGAAGAAACGATGTGCCCTACGACAATTCCTGATTCAACCATGAAATGGCATTTTTCCCAATTAAGCACTAAATTCTTTTCCTTACACCAAGTCAACACTAATGTCAAATGATGCAAGAACTCATCAAAAGATGAACCAAACACTGAAAAATCATCCATAAAGACCTCTAAAAACCGTTCTACCATATCAGAAAATATGCTCATCATACAACGCTGAAAAGTCGCAGGGGCATTACATAACCCGAAAGGCATGCGTCTATACGCAAAGGTACCAAAGGGACAGGTAAAAGTGGTTTTCTTTTGGTCTTCTGGGGCAATAACGATCTGATTATAACCGGAGTAGCCATCTAAGAAGCAATAGTGACTATGTCCAGCTAATCGCTCTAGCATTTGGTCGATAAAAGGAAGGGGAAAGTGATCCTTCCTTGTGACCTTGTTCAATTTCCTATAGTCAATACACACACGCCATCCCGTGGTTACTCGGGTTGGGATTAATTCATTATTATCATTCTGGACTACAGTGATACCTGATTTCTTGGGGACAACCTGAACAGGGCTGACCCACTTACTGTCTGAAATTGGGTAAATAATACCCGCATCTAACAACTTAAGCACCTCTTTTCGAACTACCTCTTTCATGTTAGGGTTTAGTCGACGTTGCATCTCCCTATAAGGTTTGGAGTCTTCCTCTAAATGAATCTGATGCATACACACAGTAGGAATTATACCCTTAATGTCTGCTATAGTTCACCCTAAAGCTTCCTTATTGTCTTGAAGTACATTTACTAGCCTACTTTCCTGATCACTGTCCAAATTGGAAGTTACAATCACAGGTAAAGTCTCAGATGGGCCTAAAAACACATACTTTAGAGTATCGGGTAGTGGTTTAAGGTCCAACTTCGGGGGCTTTTCTAAAGAAGGAATTAGGGTAGTCTCAGAAACTGGTAATGGTTCAAACCTAGCTTTCCATCTATCAATGTCTAACACGGGGGTAGAATCTAATAGAGCATTCACCTGTTCAATAGTGCTATCGTTGTTAAAATCTAAACCAAAATGGGATAGACAACTTTCTAATGGGTCTTCAGACAAAATGTTTGGTAATGACTCCTGAACTAAGGCTTATATCATGTTCACCTCTTCAACACATGTGTCATCTAGCTCATGAGGTAGCTTACTGACATTAAAAATGTTCATCTCCATAGTCATATTACCAAAAGATAAACTCATCACACCATTTCGACAGTTAATGATCGCATTAGACGTAGCTAAAAATGTGCGACCTAAAATCACAGGTATCTGGTTCACTGGGTCAGGGACAGGTTGGGTATCTAGGACCACTAAATCCACTGGATAAATAAACTTGTCGACCTCAATAAGAACATCCTCGATAACACCTCGAGGGATTCTAACAGACCTATCAGCTAACTGCAGTGTCATCTGAGTAGGCTTCATTTCACCAAGTCCTAGCTGTAAGTATACATGGAATGGCAGTAAGTTCACACTGGCTCCTAAGTAAATAAGCTTTTTCTACCCGGAAGTTACCTATTGTGCAAGCAATGGTAGGAGAACCTGGGTCTTTGTACTTTGGAGTTGTGGTGTTCTGAATGATTGAACTTACGTGACTAGCTAAAAAGGCTTTCTTATGGACGCTAAGTTTTCGCTTTCGCGTACACATATCCTTAAGGAACTTGGCATAAGCAGGAATTTACCTAATTGCATCTAATAAAGGAAGGTTTATGTTAACTTGCTTTAAAACCTCCATTATGTCATTAAAGTTCGATTCCTTCTTTGTTGGTACTAATAACTGAGGAAATGGGGCTCTAGGCACAGAATCAGACCTCTCAGGAACTGAGTTGGCATCATCAGAAATTTTATCAGTTTCCTTAGCTAGTGGTCCTGAGGGGTGAACTACAGTATGTTCACTATCGGGCATGGTTACCTGATTGTCTACTATTCTACCACTCGTAAGGGTTCTAATAGCATTCAATTGATTCGATAGTTTTGTACCTACTTCATGAACTCCTCTAGGATTGAGATTAGTCTGACTAGGGAACCTACCATTATCTCTCTCACTTAAGGTCTTAGCTATTTGGCCGACTTGAAGTTCGAACTTAGCAAGGCTCTGAGCATTAGTTTGAAAATTATGCTTGGTTTCCTGTTGAAAACTAACATGGCTCTGTGCTAACATTTCCTGAGTTTTTGCTAACATATTAATAGATTCATCTAAGCTAGTCGTTTTATTTTCTGGTCCTGATGTATTCCTAGTGTAGCCAAAACCTGGGGGAGCATTATAATTGTTAGACTGACCCTGACTCTGGCCCTTAGACCATGAAAAGTTCGGATGGTTCCTCCAACCAGGATTATAGGTTTCTGAATATGGGTCAAACTTCTGACGATTATCAAACCTAGTGTTATTGTATAGAGCATTGGTTTGCTCTTAATTATTCTGTCCTTCCCAAAAAAGGCTCCAATCTACCACTAGTGTTACCCACTTCTAAAGATTCTAACCTTTTCGCTATAGCAGCAATTTTGGCATCTGATTCATAGCCTCCTTCTACCCTATTAACGTTTCCTCTGCCGAGAAGAATTGTTTTTTGGGGTCCCCTACTACTTTCCTATTGTTGGGTCTTTTCGGCGATTTCATGCAAGTATGTCATCGCGTCATCAACTATTTGGTTCTCAAATCCACCAGTACACATAGATTCTACTATGGTTGTGGTGGGATAATCTAAACCCTCATTAAGGATCTGAACTAACATAACCTTTTCTAAACCATGATGAGGACATTGGGCTAATAAATCATTGAACCTTTCTAAATACCTATACAAAGTTTCTCCCTCCTGTTGAGAAAACGTGCAGATTTGCATCCTAATAGACGATGTTTTGTGCCTAGGGAAAAACTTGTTCAAAAAGGCAGATGTAAGTTGTTCACACGTTTCGATTGACCCGGAAGCCAAACTATATAGCCACGATTTATCTTTATCTTTCAGGGAAAAGGGGAATAACTTAAGTTTCAAAGTATCATCATCTAAGTTTCTAATCCTGAGGGTACTACAAATTTCCTCAAAGTCCCTAACATGGAAATAGGGGTTTTCATTTTCTTTCCCTAAAAAGATTGGGAGCAGCTGTAAGGTCCCAGGTTTAAGTTCATAAGTTGCTTCCGTCTCAGCTAACCTGATACATGAGGGACGAGTAGTCCTAGTTGGATTCAACAAATCTTTCAAAGTTGCCATTTCTGGCGCTATAGGAGCAACAGGGATTCTCTCCTCAGTCAAAGGACGTTCAAAAACAGACTCTTCAAAAGTAGGACTCTCTAGATTAAGGTAATCGAGACGCTTCGAACTACTAGGTTTCTCTTTAACAAATCTACCTAGTGCGTCTCTTTTACGTTCATGCATACAATAGAATTTTCTAAATTGGAAGGGTAAGCAAACACAGATCAAGGCCGACTCAACCAAATCAAACCTATTGATTTCTAGCAAACAAAAAGCATGATGGCTCCATTTAGATTGTTTCTAGACCAGCTTCTAATCCTTCGAACTAGAATTCATTACAATTTAAGCAAACCCCTATGGAATTAATCCGAGTTAACGTAAGTTGAATAGAGGCGAGGGAAGCTCGGTGGAGCTTTGATACCCAAGGCCTCACCGGTATTACAAGGCGGCGCAGTCATGCATTGAACTTACAGAAACCGTCAAGAACTTCGAAGTATGCTTAAAAGAGTAACCAATATTTTTCGAATGATTTTCCTGTTAAGCTCGTTACACTATCGGTCTCGTTCTAGTCAAAATTTTAGGCTTAGGTTCGCGCAGGTTACGTGTTCCTAAAGCGGGTAAGAAGAGAACGGTGATGAAATCCGAACCCTTATCTTGTATGGCCAGGCCTTTCCCTTTACTAGAAAAATAAATGTTTGTATTCAGTCCTCAACATATATGCATACGAAGGAGTCCAGTAACTCGCTGACAGGGGATTCGCGAGTGTTTAGAATCTTACCTCCCGTTCCAGACGGGGGATAAATAGGTTGTAGTCGACTCGGGCCACTGACTCTGATGTCTAGTGTACGAACCCAAGGTGCAGAGACAATATCGTAATTGTCCTCCTTCTCTGCAAACAGTTTATATTTAAAGTACCCTTCCGTAGGGTAATAAAAAAATTATGTCCCAAAGTCCAAAAGTCCAAAAAGAAAAGAAAAATTACAAAAATAATAAACCCTAATACAGTTTTTTTTTCTAAAAGAAAATAAACAAACCCTAAACTAAAATTGTCTAAAATAAAATTGTCTTCTTTTCTGTTCTTTTTGCTTTAATCTTTAGCTCCAAGTCTTTTTGAAATCACCAAACTCTTTGGCTCAATTTTCTTTATGATCCAGAACCTATAGACACAAGATAAATACCCAAAAACATAAAAAAAAATAAAAAAAATAAAAAAAAAAATCTAAAACCCTAAAAACAAGTCTGCGTCGGCGGCGCCAAAAATTGATGTGATTTGAAGATAGTGGTAAAAAGTGATTCGATTCTCGAACTTGTGAAGGATAACTTTAGACTTAAATTCAAAACTAAATATAAAACTCACTAATAATTATAACAAACACTGACAAAGTTGGTATCAATATTAAAAGAACACTGAGGCTAAGATTCCACTATTTTCCAAGTTTAAGGTGATTTAATCCAATCTTTGTATTCATGCAATTTTCTCGTCCAATTTGATTCTTACTATTGCGACAAGTATATTTTCAAAAGCAATAATTGTAAATACCAAGTATGAAGCATCAAAAGTCTTAAACTAAGCATACTCCATCAAAATAGATCACAACTACTCAAATAAAAATCATATTCGATATTAGTTCAAGGCAAATAATCATAATAAAATTGCAATAAATAGATAAAAGAGAATATACCACTTCTTGTTGGAAAAATAGCTTCCTATAGTGCCTCAACAATGGGGTTTAGCTCCTCATATTAACCATGTTCTCAAAATATGTTTTTATAGCTCAAAAGTGTACAAGGAGGTGAAAAAGTGATAACACAGCTGATTCGCAACAGTGTGAAGGCGTTGCAGAATCTCTGTTATAAAGAGGAAACAGTAGCTAAAGACCTAATGCAATTACTGTTGATAAACGATAGATGGGTTTTGATGTTCAATAGCGATAGTGTTCTGCGACAGATACTTGTGCGTCAATGTTCTTCGTGTTATTCCTCTTCAGCAGCAACAACAGAATAAGGTATTTTCCTGCAACTCGATCTCTAGAGCTCTGTGGTGTTCTAAACTTCTCTGAAAGGCTTCGTCCCCCTTCTATGAGTTATCCCAACTCCTTTTATATCCCACAGGTCGATTTAATCTCCAAGAAATCTCCTTTTTCTTTTTGCCAAAGTTACGGGTTTTATCTATTCTTTCCATATCCTCATACGCGGCTTCAAACACTCCCTGTTTTGCTTCTCACGCGTATTCCAAGTATAATCCAACTTCCCAGACTCTCTCAAAGATAGTCTTAACTTCAACAGAGAATCATATTTCCTTATCTACCTGATAGTTTCCATATCAACCAAAATCCCGTGAAAAACTTCATCTCTCTGTTTTAGACAACTCGATGATTTCCTCCTCTATTTTTGAATCTAGAGGGATTACCATCCCTATTTTGATGAATCTAGTGAATCCCAACAAATATCCACGTCAAACTCCGACTAAATCTGCTCCTAGTCATCAACAGAACTTCGATAAACTTCCACCTCCTCTGTTTCACTCCAACACGGTTGTCCAGCCCAAAATACTCGATCCAAACATACACACCAACCCTGTCAGGCTCTAACAGGTCTATTCCAATGAAAATAAGCCATTGAATCTCCATATAAATCGCTCAAAACTCCAACCCTAAATTTGCTTGCGTCTCCACTATTTTCCCGCCAATTTGAAATTTGAGTTTGGGAAGAAAGGTGGCCGCCCCCTATCCAGAGTGGGGGTGCGAATAATAGCTGCCTTGGGGTGCCCCTTATCCAAACCGGGGGTCCGAATAACAACTGCCTTGTGGGTGTCCCTTATCCAAACCGGGGGTCCGAATAGCAAGTGTCCTCCGGGTGCTTTCCGATAACTTTTCGAGCCAATTTTTTCCAAAAATGTTTATTGGCCAAAAATACCTACAAATAAATAAAACACCATAATAAGTACAAAAATGATCCCTAACAATATATAGAATCGAGACAAATCAGACACAAAAATGTGTCTATCATATGCCAGTAGCCGTGGCATGGCGGCGTGCCAGTAGCCGTGGCATGGCGGTGTGCTAATAGCCGTGGCATGGCGGCGTGCTAGTAGCCGTGGAATAGCGGCATGCCAGTGGCGTTGTGGCATGGCCACGCCTGTGGTGTTGTAACACGGCCAAAGCTAAGATTTGGTTGTGTGGCCGAAGTTATGGCTTGGTGGCACGGCCAAGGCTAGGGTTTGGCGCCATGGTGTTGGACCCACATGTGGCGTGGAAACGTTGGCCCTGTTGCCACATCAATCCCATTGCTCTGGGAAACATTATTTGGCTTTGGTAGCAACTTGCCCAAATTAGAGTTTGGCATGTCGAAACCCTAATTAGTGCGTGTGGCATGCGGCCGCAGCATGGCGCCATGGCTATGCCTAAGGAACTATGGAAAAGTCGTAGTGTGGAAACGGCCACAGGAGTAGGGATCGCCGTGTGGTGGCTATTTATGGCAGGTTTCCACGAAGTGGCATGTTACCACAGCAGAGTGGCGTGTTGGCATGTTACCGCGGTAGAGTGGAATGTTGGCATGTTACCGCGGTAGAGTGGCATGTTGGCATGCTGATCAATATGTTGACGTGGCAGGGCACGTTTGGCCTTTAATGTATGGTGGAAAGTTTAGAGCAACTTGACTGGCCACGAAAAGGAGGGCCGACCAAACATAAGCTGCGACTACACTTCTGGAGAGAGTGTGGCGAATCTAGAGCGACCCAATTGGTCGATGGGAAGTGGGGCCAGCAAGCATGGGCCCAGCCACAACTTATGTGCGCGTGGAGAGTTTAAAGCGACCTGATTGGTCGAGGGAAACATAGCCGGATTAGGATGGGGCGTTTTCAATGGCAAGTGGCACCAGCTGGCCTAAAGCATGGCCACACCTCCTTTTGCTTTTGGGCAAGGTTTTGCACCTGCTAATCCATGGAGGATTAATTACCTAGTTTTCCTAGGCTTAATTTTGACAAGCAAGGTTTGATATACTGCGCGAGGCGCGAAACCCTAACTTCTGCAAGTTAGTCAGGATAATTGATTGAATTCTATGTGTTGACACGGATTTTTTTTAAGTTCATTGCCAGAGAGCAGCATGCTTTTCTGATTGAATACCTTATGCAAAGATCTTATCCTTGATATTTTGAGATTCGTGCTACTCTGCTGCGAGTGAACGCAAACTGTCATGCCATATCAACATTAAGGGTTCAGCCGGTGAACATACCATAGAAGGAATTCAAAGGAACTTAAGTATATGCAAGGCGCAGAAATTTACAGGACATCTGGGATGGTTGCTTGATAAGTGCATAATTCGTATGATTTTAGTATCCATTCCATACTTGTTTTAGCTATTATTCTTGCATGTATTCGTATTATTACTCTTGTTTTCTCTTATTTGCCTATAATAGGTGAACCATCCAAAAAGGAGATACAAAGTGCTGAAAAGAGATAGGAAGAGAAGTATCCCAAGTATCCAAGTGCCCAAGTCCAAGAGAAGTGGAAGAAGTGCGACGAAAAGGAGCAAAACACACACAATCAAGAGATGGGCCAAAGACCGATCTTAACTCATTAAAATTAAGGATTTCTCATCATCATATTTAATATAATTGAAAGATAAAAATAATGCAAAAAAGAATGAGGTCATTCCGAGTTTGGATGAAGAAGTTGTGGCCAAAACAGTTTTATCAAATACCGAGGACAGTGAAGTCCGCAGACTGGGTTCGCGGACTGGGTTCGCAGACCTAATTCCGAAAATTTCTGCTGGATTTTGATGTTTGCAGACTGGGTTCGCGAACTTATCAAATGGAAAACGTGTATTTACTCCTTGGAAGACCTAAGGGCACGTTTGGATTCGTTATTTCGTTATTTCGAGTCGGGTTCTTGAACCGAACTAAATACTTGGAGACCAAGCAATGTAAACCTATAAAAAGGTATTAGGTTATGTAAAATGGGATATGAATCATCGGATCTCATATCACAAGTTTTACATCAAAAACCTAGGGGGAAACCACCATTATTCATCTTCTTTGTCATATGAGTAGCTAAATCCTTTGTTGATTAAGGATGAATTCAATGTTTTAAGCGTGAAGCTTTATTATTAATACAAATCTATTGAGAGTTTTAATCATCATCGTTTGTTTTCACTATATCTAGGGTTTATGATTGACTTATTAGATTGTTTGGAGTGCACGCCACATTAATCTATTGATCATTCTATTGCTAGTAATGGGTTAGGATATCCGTGTAATTGTTGAATAACCCTTACACAAGTAGAGAACATGAGACCTCGTATAGGGATTATGTGGAGGAATCGTGTGTGAAGACAATACTAGTAAGTGGACCCTGTGCTAAGAGTCTAACTGATAGGATCAATCTAAGTTCACATAGCTTAAAGCATCCGATTGGGTTACATCTTGAGTGCGCTACTACTTGGTGGTTTAGTTGGATAGAACTTGATATGCGAGCGCTTCGGTATCAAGTTACACAAGGAGCTTTGGGGGTAACACTTCTCTAGTTGTTATTCTACGGTTGGTGATGAATGGTTCTTACAAACAATAGATAAGTATTCTAATCCTGTTGACGCTTGGTAACTGCGAAGGATTCTTTAATCATCTCTTTTCTTTATTGTCTTTATATTTATCTCACAACAAAATCCCCTTTGTTATTTACTTTATTTTGCTATTTCAAATAACATATCAATTACACAGCTCTATGTGGGAACGATCTCTTACTACCGCTATATTACCAGTTAATTAGTGGGAAATATCTTTGTTAATTTGTTGAGCCTACGACAGCCCAAACAAATTTTGGCACCGCTTCCGGGGAGCAGTTGCTAATTGATTTGTTATTTGTTTAGCTTGTTTTTGTTTTTAGATTTTTTTTTCTTTTTTTTTTTTTATTTTGTTCTTGTGAGTCGTCATGTTTCCTTACGGAAATAACATGTACGGAGCACAAGATCAATCACATAATAGTGGTAATCAATATGGTTTTCAATCTCAATATTATGACAACTACCAACCATCTTATGGGTATATCAAAACCAATTTTTTGGTTATGATCAATATCCCACGGAACCTTTTGGATATTCTCATCCATGTCAACAACCTTATGATGGGCATGTAAGTGAACAATCACAAGGATGGGAGGATAGTTGTGCTTCTAATCGTTTGTCTTATGAAAGTGAACAGAAGCTTGATTGGTTGATTCTTCAGTTCAAGACCAAATTGTCTACGCCGGAACCCGTTAATGAACAACTAAGCATGGAGAATAACACATCAATCGAATCTTACTTCAATATATCCAACCAAACTCCTTATCGTTTTTATGATCATTCACCTATTCAAAAAGGGGATACTTGGTCTGGAAATAGTGTGGTGAGTGAAGGTGTTGGTTATGATGAACGTCTTGACCAATTAATCCAAGCGATGGCGCAACATCAGCAAGCGCTCCATATAATTGAACAGAAACGATATGAGCAGCTCCAAGAACTTCAAGAGGGCATGAAAAACTTAAGAAGGGACATGAATCAAATTAAGGAGGAAATGTAGAAGGATGAGCAACCTTTGGAAAGCCTTTGTAACAGTGATGAAGTTATTCAAGCTCCGTATCTTTATAATGATCATTCTCCTATTCAAAAGGAGGAGCCTTGGTATGACCGAACCATTGTCATGAACGGTGTGACATACTCAAATGCATATCAACGTTACAATGAACACCCATATTACAATGTTTTTTTGCCGGTTAATTTGCAAGAAGTAGACCCGATTATTCCCTCGATGGATATACATACAGAATACCCCAAAATCTATACTGAAGAAGAGTTCCTGAGAGCGGAATTTGATTCGGATGACGAGAGTGTTGAATACATGGAGATTGAGAATGAAACCAAATTGATTGAAGTTGTGGAAGACTTAATTGAGCTAGATAATAATAGTTCGATAGAGGATCACGATATACCTGAGGTAAATAATTCATTGTAGATAACGAATGAGGATCCGAAACAAGGTTTGTCTAATCCTTTGCATCATTCTATAACTATTGATCCTTTCCATCCAAATGAAGTAGATTCTAAAAGAGTTATTAAACCAACTTTTAAGAAAATACCTCACTTAGGATTGGAGTTGTGTTCTTCCAAAGTTTTAACGGATTATTTTGCTTCTAAGTATCTACCACTTGATGTGTTTGATTTGAGTGATGTGCAGGTTCACCCAGCTGAGGAACCTTTTGAAGTTCCCCAATTCTATGTTCTCTATCCACTTCCGAGTGTAGAAAGGACTAAGTGTGGGGGAAACTTCCATAAAGTGATAGCTTTAATATTTATATCTTGTGCTAATATTTTTCTGAAGATGTTAATGGAATTGCAGATTGTTATTTGGAAGGATTGCCAAATTTTCAGATTGCTGGTGTACGGACGATAACAATAACGTCGGGCTTTGACGACGTTAAACCAAGCGCTTAATGGGAGGAAACCCATCGGTTTTGTATCTCTATCCATTTTGTTTTTAATTTTATTAGTTTTTCATATCATATCTTGCATTCCCATCTTATATTTTACAAAGTCCTATATCTATAATGAAAGTTTTGACGAAACTATTCTCGTCAGAAAATTCTGACTGCGCACGTGTTACGAAAACAGCTCTCCAGACTTCATACGGAGTCCGATTTGAGTGTTTGACCTCAACTTTTAAAGAGTACAGACATACCTTTCTTTTCCAAAAATAAAATATAAATTTGGAGTCTGTTAAGTTTGAGATATAGGCATTGACATTTGTGTTTCGGTATTTTTCCAGAACTTTTTCAGATTGCATGTCAGTCAGTCCGGAGGCCATAAAAGTTTGACCGTTTATCGAAAAACTGTGCTATTTGGACAACTTATATAAAAAACGTAGGCGAACAACTTTTGTTGAGGATGTTTTTCCTAGTTCCGTACCCATTGGTACAGTTTTAGAGTTTAATTTGCTGTTATGTCAGAAATCAGAATTTTCGGTTTTGAACATTGAGGACAATGTTGAGTTTAAGTGTGGGGGAGTAGTTAAGCATGTTTGTCTTGCATAAAAAAAAAATTAAAAAAAAATAATACTCTTTGATTTCTTGCATACTTGAGACTTCATCTTTTTGAGTTAATTATGAGATATTTAGGATGACACACTACACCTCTTAAGGTTGAAACAGTTATTCAAGCTATAGATTAAGTTCAATTTATTTCAATACTTAAATATATACGTTCATAATTGATTGTGAAACTAAGCTATGGTAGTCGTTTGAAAGATTTATCCTCGCAATTAATCATTACTGAATCACTTTCTTTTTATTTTATTTTTTTTGCAGTTTTATGTTTCTCTAAAGTGATTTGGTGGGATCCTGATACTGCCACGGATGTTGTAGCAAGGTTATCATTTGTTGAGTTATTTAAAATCCCCATAAGACATATGTATTACACTATTAAAGAGTAAAGAGTGAGCCAAAGAAAAAAAAAATATATATATATATATAAGGCTCCTCTTCTTTTATCGACATTAATAAATGATAGGTACGGAATTGCGGATAATCATAGTCGATGAAAACAAAAACCATATCATCATTATATATCAAGTCAAAATGACTACTGATGAGGTTCTTGACACTTAGATAGCAGTATGTGTGAAACGTTGTCCCTGTCTCCGTCGCCTAAGCAAGCATGGAACGCAGGATCCAAGGCAACTATCACATACTTTCTGAAAAGGAACATGCGCTTAGAGTATCTAATCATGTGGTAGAGTTAAATGGGTGCTTCTCTCAACTATTGCACTATAAATAAATCTCCTTAAACGACATTCATACAAGTATTGTGGGTAACATCTTTCACTTTAGCTAACATTTGCACACTTCACTTTTCTATTTCCATTTTCTTATCTATCCATGTGATTTCAGTATGCGAGTGTTGTGACAAATGTTGCAACAAGTACGATGACTATCTTAGTAGAGTTTTGCAATCAGGTTGAACGTCATAAGTAAGTAATTGCTTGTGTGTGCGGATTGGAATGTATGTGGGATGTTTGAAGCTAAAGAACTTATGCAAGCTAATTAGTTAGATGTGTCTATCCTTAGTGGCTCTTCCAAGGCGAGAAATTGGAGTAGGTTTTATGGGTATACCTCTTGTAAGCCCTCACGAGACTATAACTCATCCACTAGGGACACTTAGGGGTTTAAAGTCCTGTTATTCATGCTAAGAGTAACTGTATCCTCAACGAGATGAAGTTGTTGTATTTAGGATTAGTTTATTTAGTTTGCTCAATGAAGTGGCATGTTACCATGGCAGAGTGGCGTGTTGGCATGTTACCGCGGTAGAGTGGCATGTTGGCATGTTACCGCGGTAGAGTGGCATGTTGGCATGCTGGTCAATATGTTGTCGTGGCAGGGGGCGTTTGGCCTTTAATGTATGGTGGAAATTTTAGAGAAACTTGATTGGCCACGAAAAGGGGGGTCGGCCAAACATAAGGTGCGGCTACACTTCTGGAGAGAGTGTGGTGGCTCTAGAGCGACCCGATTGGTCGATGAGAAGTGGGGCCAGCAAGCATGGGACCATCCACAACTTATGTGCGCGTGGCGAGTTTAAAGCGACCTGATTGGTCGAGGGAAACAGGGCCGGATTAGGATGGGGCGTTTCCAATGGAAAGTGGCGCCAGCAGGCCTAAAGCATGGCCACGCCTCCCTTTGTTACTGCGGCTCCCTGTTTTTCTAATTCTGGGTAAGGTTTTGCACCTGCTAATCCATGGAGGATTAATTACCTAGTTTTCCTAGGCTTAATTTTGACAAGCAAGGTCTGGTATACTGCGCGAGGCGCGAAACCCTAACTTCTGCAAGTTAGTCAGGACAATTGATTGAATTTTATATATTGACACGGAGTTCTTTTAAGTTCATTTCCAGAGAGCAGCATGCTTTTCTGATTGAATACCTTATGCAAAGATCTTATCCTTGATATTTTGAGATTCGTGCCACTCTGCTGCGAGTGAACGCAAACTGTCATGCCATATCAACATTAAGGGTTCAGCTGGTGAACATACCATAGAAGGCATTCAAAGGAACTTAAGCATAGGCAAGGCGCCGAGATTTACAGGACATCTGGGATGGTTGCTTGATAAGTGCATAATTCATATGATTTTAGTATCCATTCCATACTTGTTTTAGTTATTATTCTTGCATGTATTCGTATTATTACTCTTGTTTTCTCTTATTTGCCTATAATAGGTGAATCGTCCAAAAAGGAGATACAAAGTGCTGAAAAGAGATAGGAATAGAAGTATCCCAAGTATCCAAGTGCCCAAGTCCAAGACAAGTGGAAGAAGTGCGACGAAAATGAGCAAAACACACACAATCAAGAGACGGGCCAAAGATCGATCTTAACTCATTAAAATTAAGGATTTCTCATCATCATCTTGAAGAGAATTGAAAGATAAAAAGAATGCAAAAAATAATGAGGTCATTCCGAGTTCGTATGAAGAAGTTGTGGCCAAAACAGTTTTATCAAATACCGAGAACAGTGAAGTCCGCGAACTGGGTTCGCAGACCTAATTCCGAAAATTTCTGCTGGATTTTGATGTTTTCGGACTGGGTTCGCGAACTTAGCAAATGGGAAACGTGTATTTACTCCTTGGAAGACCTAAGGGAACGTTTGGATTCGTTATTTCGTTATTTCGGGTCGGGTTCTTGAAGCGAACTAAATACTTAGAGACCAAGCAATGTAAACCTATAAAAAGGTATTAGGTTATGTAAAATGGGATATCAATCATCCAATCTCATATCACAAGTTTTACATCAATAACCTAGGGGGAAACCACTATTATTCATCTTCTTTGTGATATGAGTAGCTAAATCCTTTGTTGATTAAGGATGAATTCAATGTTTTAAGCGTGAAGCTTTATTATTAATACAAATCTATTGAGAGTTTTAATCATCATCGTTTGTTTTCACTATATCTAGGGTTTATGATTGACTTATTAGATTGTTTGGAGTGCACGCCACATTATTCTATTGATCATTCTATTGCTAGTAATGGGTTAGGATATCCGTGTAATTGTTGAATAACCCTTACACAAGTAGAGAACATGAGACCTCGTAGAGGGATTATGTGGAGGAATCGTGTGTGAAGACAACACTAGTAAGTGGACCTTGCGCTAAGAGTCTAACTGTTAGGATCAATCTAAGTTCACACACCTTAAAGGATCCGATTGGGTTACACCTTGAGTGCGCTACTACTTGGTGGTTCAGTTGGATAGAACTTGACATGCGAGCGCTTCGGTATCAAGTTACACAAGGAGCTTGGGGGTAACACTGCTCTAGCTGTTATTCTACGGTTGGTGATGAATGGTTCTTACAAACAATAGATAAGTATTCTAATCCTGTTAACGCTTGGTAACGACGAAGGATTCTTTAATCATCTTTTTTCTTTATTGTCTTTATATTTATCTCACAACAAAACCCCCTTTGTTATTTACTTTATTTTGCTATTTCAAATAACCTACCAATTACACATCTCTCTGTGGGAACGATCTCTTACTACCGCTATATTACCAGTTAATTATTGGAAAATATCTTTGTTAATTTGTTGAGCCTACGACAGCGCAAACATTGCTACATTCGCCAGTCTGGGTAAATTTCATGTAGATATATTGAACGACTCAATAAATATGTCGGTGGAGAGGTTAGCACTCACGTCACCGTTTCCTTGCAGAGTGACGTCACATGAGATGCAAGGTTTTACTATTTTAACCCTAAGATAAAAACCACCATCAACAACAGCCTAATTCCATCTCCCTTAGGTTCATGCAGGATCCGCTACTTGCATACCGATATGAGTTACTTTCTTGGCCATGTCCACTGCACTATTGGTACATGCCTACGTTAAACGCCTTGATAGGAAGTATGAGCATCCAAGGAATGGAACGCAACTAGCCTCATCAAGTATGGCCACAATCATCTCTTGCATCGAGCTACTGAGCCAGATGATATGAGAGGCCAAAGTGCCGCAGTCATCTCTAAATTAGATGATATGAGCGACAACGTGATGGACCTGCAATGATGTAACTCATTGCGGCTGCCTACGTACCATTACCTACTCTAAAGGGATCAAGCACAGACCGCATTTCATCCACGAAGGGACAGAAAACTTAAACCAACTCGTTTGCGAGGTCGTGGCCAAGCAATAATGGTAACGTCCTAGTCCGTATAGGCCGTTTCGTAAAAATGCATAAGGAATATGCATCATCGAGTTTGTGGCTTGGCATAGTAATGCCCATGCTAACATATTCCATTGGAAAGTCTACGCATCTATAATTGAGGCTTAGGCATCATTTATACTCTTCCGGCTGAGCTATGAAGCTTACTTGGTGCATAGTACGCATATGCACCTTCAACCAACTACCCCTACCTATATATGTAAACTTGACATTTTTACAACTTTTATTAGGGTAGGAAAAATCATTCACCAAGTCCCACTTTTACTATTCATGGCCGTTGCATATATTTCTGAATAACCGGCCAAGATGGTTGTACATTCAGTTCTGGCTCACAGGCCAGTTCCAATGTACGGCCATGATGGCTGAACATTTCCTGAGCCAGATCCATTGAAGGACCGTGATGGTTGTATTTACGACTTTGGCCAATAGTTCACTCCAATGTCCATCCGTGATGGCTGTACATTTCAAAGGTCAGCCTGCTCTGGCCTGTTGCACCATTGTGCTGCGATATTGGCCATAGGCCAATGACCTGTGTATTGCATTGTTGTGGCGCTACTTTGTTCTAGGTCAAGCACCCAACTGGCTTAATGCTTCCTTTGATGCAAGATTGGACTTTGGCCAATATATCTTACAGCTTACACCCTTTTGGTGCCATATTGGCCTTGACCAATATGCCTATCTAATATGCCATTTTGGGCAGCGTATTGGCCTATGCCAATCTTCCTTTTTCTACGCAACGGAGCTTGAGATGAAGCTTCATCTCAGGCTATGGAGCATCTTTTAGCATGCGCCATGCTAAAAACAAGGGGTGTTACAATCTCTCTACCTAGTGATACGTTATCTTTCTTTTACATAAGTTCTTTGATTTCTTAGCCTCAAAAGACTTGCAACATTGTAGATCTATAGAGTTTTCTTTTCAAACGTGTTCAAAACATTTATCTTTTGTTCTTACGAGGAAGAACCTTTTCTGACAAAATATCCTTTGGATTTGATTATCTCTGAACACTAGGGAATCTTAGTGAAAGTTTAAGGAGAACAAACCTTAAAAAGAATTTACTAGATTCAAAACTTTAAGGATCTGACACCCTTCTCGATTCTTGTGAACATTTATTATTGCTTTTTCACAACAGGTGTCATTTAAAAATTAAATACCCATCTTTTCAAACCTCGATTGGATAGTTTTCTACAAAAAGATGTTTAGCCGTCTTCTGTGTTAGAACATTAATTGCTACTTTAACGAAGGCCCAAAAAAAATGGACCTTGTCATCTTACTCTGTGTTTTCAGGACAACACCGAAGGTATGCAGAAACCAAGTGACGTACCATCAAGTTCAAGACCCGCTGTTACCAGATAGAGGTCACAAAACCCGTCACGTGCAAATCAAAGAACCGAAGCAGAGGACGAACAAAGCGAGATAACAAGAAGAACGACAGCCAACCGAACACCTATTCCTACTGAGGGGATGGGGCAAAAAGCTGGAGTACAACCACTTTACGGCAATGCCGTTACCGGAGACTGCTCACATTACGCAGCCTCCTGCAGCTAACATAGGGTTACCTAAAACCTTAGATCCTAACGGACGAGGGTTGGGAAACTTAACACCCGTTCAGATCAATCCTGACGCTCCAGTAATATAAGAAGAAGTGGAAGACTCTGAGGACCCGTCTGACAGTACTCCTCAGGGTGGTCGAGTTAACAACGAAGAGAAAATGGCAACACAGGTGGCAGCCCTATTACTTTGCAACAAGGAGCATGAGGACGCGATGCATATGATGGCTCAAGAGAAAGATATACTGTACGTACAAATCGATGGTTCTCAAACTCACCCTCCCTTAAAGAGGCGTGATCAAGGAGCTATCTCGGTACACCGAAGGGGTGGTCTCAACCCACAAAGGGTTCACCCACCAGGAGGATCCAGGAGAACAAGGGACGATCCAAATGAGACAGATCCTTCTTACGGACCCTCTCAATCTCATTACGATGAGACATTATCCAGAGATGCTCACAACGCGGAGATGGTCATGGAGAAAATGTAAAAGATGTGAAAAGAAATCCAAGGATTGAAGATTGGCCACGCAGGTGCGAGATTAAAGGGGGTACTCCAGGAAGCAATAACTTCTCCGTTGTCCAATCACATTTTAAGGGAACCTATCCCTGTGAAATGCATGGTACCTACGTTCCAGGCGTACAATGGTACCTCAGATCCCGCAGCTCATATACGATACTACACTCGTGTCCTTTCCCATTGAGAAAGAGATGACGTAGTACTTTGTAGGTACTTTCCCGCCAGCTTAACAGGATCAACACTAACATGGTATGATAACCTACTATCAAACTCAATTGAATCGTTTGAGCAATTGTCAACCGTGTTTCTAGAGACGTATATGTACAGCAAGACTACGAAGGAAGGGTTAGATAAGCTATTTTGTTTAGCTATCGGTCCTCGGGAAACATCGATGCAATAGACATACTGATAGATACATTTATGTGTCTGAATTGTCCACAATTTTCTATATTGTTATTGCTCATTTTTGTATTTATTTTGGTATTTTATGTCTTTAAAGGTATTTTGGGGTAATAAGCTTTTGCGAAGAAATTGGCATTTAAACCTCCGGAGAAAAGTACTAAAGGCACCCTAACTTTGGCTAAGGGCACCCCCAAAATGTGTTAAAAACGCCCCAGGAGAAGTGTTGAAAACACCCCAGAAAAAGTTTTAAAGGCACTCATAAAAATTACTAAGGGCACCCACCAAATGGATAAGGGGCACCTGATTACTATCGCCACCCCCAACAACTGGATAAGGGCTGACCATCATCTTCCTCGTTTGAACTGAAAAAGGCGGGAAAAACTGGTTTTGAAACTTCCAACCTAGGGTTTGGGATTTGGGTGAGATTTAATGAGACTAAAACGCTGGAAATCATTGGGTATCTTCCTTTGGGCCTAACGGGGTTGGTGTAGGTATTGGATTTTTAGCTAAATTTGGCTGGATAATTCGGGTTGGAGTAAAACATTGGCGGGAAGATGATCGATAGTCTCTGTTAAGATCTTGGAAGAGTTTCGGATAAATTCAATCATTGTAATTGATCGGGATGGACTTGTTTGAGCTAAACAGGACTGGTAAGTCCTTATGATTCAAAATAATTGGGTTGTATCGATGGGAAGTGAAGAACACGGGGAGAATAGAAATACACAGGCTTGACTATGATTTCACGTGGCTGCAGTGAAGTTAACTCAATATCCGATGTGCTGGAAGCGTGTTTGAGTGGTCTCAGCTGGACGTTAACGCGTGCAGAGGAATAAAAGGAAGGCAATCGCGTGAAGAAGTTAATACTGGAAAGTAAGACCCGTAAAGAATATTTAATTGATGATGAGATATTCCAAAGATTTAATGACCCCGTTGATTATAAAAAAGGGCTGGTGCAGAAGCCGAGAAGAAAAAAGGAGAGTGGGGGGAGGCTAGGGAGCAGTGAATCGAGAGTTACCAAACCTCTCTGCTGCTGCTGCCATTGAAGAAGAAGAACGAAGAACATTATACCATCAGAAACAGTCACAGAATGCAGTCTTATATTCAACAACAAGTATTATTTATCATTTACAATTCCACTTGCAATAGAGTTTTGGTAATTGTACTTCTTTGGTCATTGGAGGTCATTAGCAACTGAAAATCGTTGTAAGCAACTTCTATTACTCTTAATATAATGATTAATATTTATATCATGCATATCTATGTAGGTCTTTAACCTTTTAAAAAGCTCGATAGTTTCAATGCCAAGCTCACCCAAGGTAGTAAAAGCTAGGGTGCTAAAACTATAACCATTAGCACTACAACGTATTTTACCCGCTTACGCTCAATAGATTTAGTCAAGGAAAGGAACGGTTTAAAGGCTTGCACACCACCCCAGCAAAAGGAGAGACCCAAGTCACGTCAAAAATAGTATCACGACCCTCCTCCAAATTATTGACCAAGATATCTTCCGGCCTAGCATCACCACCATCACGAGAAAGGAACCCTAAAGCTGCTTCAACTTTAGAAAGTACACTAGTACTAGTACGATAACATATATCCGCAAAATTATCTCTAATAATATCATGAAGAAACTTAATACCTACCTCACTAGCACAATGAAGTGCGTGATCACCATAAACATCCATGTCTTTGGGTTGCAGCAAATACAAGAACTGTTGGCAGCAAACAAGGGGATTCCAAGTATATAACTAAGCGCAACACTAAAATGACGTGGACCAATCTTCTGTCCCAAACCATCAGCAGGAATAGCAAGAACACAATCTTGTGCATGTTTAGTTCTGTTACACTACCAAAGTGCTAAATCTCTTCTGGACATACCAAATAGATAGGGCATTTCCTTAGTCACAACCACAAAGTATTGAACGTGTTGATGGGGGAAAACGATTTGCTGGTATTTTAGGGAATGGAGAAACGACCGTGTGAACGGAGGCTCCTCAACTGAGCAAACTTCCTAACCTCAAAAAGATGCACTTCACATGAGTGCTTTGAGTTTGGGAGATTAATCTGTAGGACTCTGGCTTAAACCAAGACAATGGTCGTTCCAGAGTCAATTCGGTCACAAAGAGGGAAGAGGGTTGATCTGTAGGAGGGAAGCTGAGAAGTGTGTGAGATCAATGATGACCAAGGATTGTAAATGTGTTTAAGGTTTCTGCAAGTTTTCTATGAACTGTTGAGTTCGAATAAGTTCTGGTTGATTGATCGAATTCTTGAGAGTGTGACGGTTATATTGCCAGAATAGTAGACACATTGATCTCCAGTAAGTGTGACGGTTGCTCGAATGAAAGAGTGGGAAAGTGGGAAATCATGGTTTTAGTAGTTCCAGGTCGTGCGGAGACTTGGTTGATTATCCACTCACTACTTTGCTAACTCCCATTACACCATATTAGGGAATTTGTAACATAGAGATTTGTAATGCTTATCTTTTATATCACACAATACATACGTCACAAGTACTGTAAAAATAGTAAAGCGTGATATAATTTTTTGAGTGTCACAGTATTTAGGATTATCTATTTTTATTAATTATGTGATACTTTTTATTAGTAAAGTATTATGTGTAGTTAATGATACACATCCAAAATAACTAATTCTACTCATATATCATGTACATGAAAAATAAGCCCTATTACTCTAACTATTTATTCTATCCTTTCTTACATATTTTAATCGATTTTTGTTAAAGGGAGAGCAAAAACGGATCCGAGGACCAGTTTAATATAGAACGCGCAATTGGGGGATATCAAAACTAACTGGGGGATATTGCTACATGACAAAATATGGATCCAAATATCAAATCAGGGTCACCCCTTATGTAATTATTTTTTTAATTCCTAATCTATCCCTCATTAATCAGGTTTAGTGGTTAATAATAATTAGTAAAATCTTAAGTATTTGTGAGATAGATTAGTGTGTTTTTTTATTTGAATTTGTGTGAGTGAGGTGAGAGTAGAAGGAGAGAAAAATATTTTTGGGTGGAATTTTTTTTGTGAAAATGGAAGATGATTATGAGGAGAGAATTGCAGCTGCTGAATCTTTAGCTCAACTACAACAACAATCATATCTTCAATCTTCGGTTAATGATAACAACTCACAATTGGAATTATATGATGAACCAACACCCTTGGATCATGATTTTCGTGAGCATGAAATGTTTTTTGAAGAACCAACCCAAGAAAGTAAACAAGTTCAACATACAAGCATCCCCAACATACAGGTAATGGTGCTAAGATGTCGAATGTTTTTCTTTTTTTTGAAACCGGCATACCCGTAGTATGAATACCATGCCGGCACCACCAGAACCGGCACGGTATTCATACTATTTCCATGCCGGCAATAGATTTCCCCCATTTTGAAATAATTTCCGGCGTGGCCTTCAACCAAACAAACCATGCCAGCATGTAGTTAACTTTTTACCTACCACCGAATATTCCATGGAATATTCAAACCGGCATGGTTCCCTCTTAAATTTCCATGCCGGTACCACCAAAAAAACATCTAGGAGTTAAAGAGTTTTGAACCTAAATACCGGCGTCTTATACAAATTATCGAGCACGCCGGAAACTAATACCGGCGTGGTATAAAAATTACGGACCAAGCAGGCATGAGATACCGGCTTGGAATCTTTCATATCTAGCATGCCGGTACCACTAGAAAAACATCCAGAAGTTAGTCACTTTAGTACCGGCGTTGTTTTAAAAGTATCGGGCATGCCGGCTCCGGTTTCCGGCGTCGGACCTTGTGTAAAGAGCATGCCGGTATTACCAATTCCGGCATCGATGTTCAAGATAATACAATGCCGGTACTGTTTAAAATTAGGTTCTCTTTTTCAAGTGCATTTCCGGAATGCCAGAATATTTTTCGAGAATGCCGGCACTTATTTCCGGCTTTGGTTTTTTGGCGGAACTGTCGTCGAGCATGCCGCAAATAGTACCCGACATAGTACTTTAATATTTTTTTTGAACTAATTCAATTTTCTTTTCATTCATTCCTTAAATTGTGACATACATTGATCCAACAAATTCCAAACCGCTTGGTCCGGATACGTCCGAATACTATAAAATGCCTCTGGTATGTTACCAAACAATACTTTTCACCTAGTTTTTAGAACTTTATGTGGGGATTACTTGTAATGAATCTTATAATATTCCATTGTTGTCTTTATGTAGGGAATAAAATCTCCACATGAAGCGATTTCTTGGGCAAAAAAGACGGCTCTTAAGAACATGTGTGTGTTGGTGAGGAATACTCTACGTTCAGATAATCGTTTTGAGATGGTTTCCGAGAGAAGTGGGCAATACAAGGAGAAGAATAGCCATAAGAGAAAGAGTTATGTATATCCAAAGAAGACTAATAGGGTATACAAGACTCATACGAGGAAGGATAATTGCCCCTTTAAGCTTGTATTCTATTTAAGAGAAGTGCCGGTTCCAAAGAAATGGAGGATGTAAAGAGATTGACCAAAGCATGTATCAAACCAAGAGTGATTCTTAGAGGCTTAAAGGAAAAGGATAAGATGAACATGTCTTCTCTAAGTACAATTTATAGCGCACAAGAAAGTATTAGAAGGGTGGAATGGGATGGGATGAGAGTTATGCAAGAATGTGAGAAGATAGTTTGGGATCACAACTACACGCGTATCATTAAAAGAGGACTGGACAACAAACCCCTTAAAATATTCATTGCGCATCCTTTGCTTTCACAATTGGATCATACATGTTGTGGTGTTCTTATGATGGATTGCACCTACAAGACAAACAAATACAATATGCCGTTGTTCAACATCGTGAGGAAAACATCGGACAAGGTGTCATTTACATTGGCTTGGTGTTTAATGGAAAACGAGAGGGATTACAATTATCATTGGTTATTACGAAAATTGAAATTATTGTTCCAGGAAAATCAATTTCCGAGGGTCATCATAACCGATCAAAATGATGCACTGATGAGTGCTATATCCGATGTATTTCCGGATGCACAAAATTTCCTATGTACGTATCATATACGTCAAAATGTTACAAAACATTGTCATGCTTTGTTTGAACCCTCTAAGGCGGATATTAAGAAGAGAATGGTTGGTCAACTAGAAGAAGATGTTCGCAAGAAGAAACTATCACCCGAAGAAGAAGAATATGAAAGAGGAAAGATTAAAGAGCGAGTGGAAAAAGAACACGATGAAAATCATAAAAAGTGGTTGGAATTTCTAAAGTATTGGGAGAAAGTTTATTGGTCTCTTACCGAGGATATATATGAAAAGAGATTGAACATGTTTATTGCAAAATATAACGAAGTGTATCCAAATGTCGTCTCATATTGTCCGGATAAATTGTTGGATAAGTACAAGGAAAAATTTGTGCGTGCATGGACAAATCGGTATAGAAACCACGGGAATGAAGCAACTAGTATAGCGGAGTCCACTCATGGGAGATTTAAAGATCTCATCCAGTCCGTCCAAGGAAACGTGGTTACGGTCACCGAGGCATTTGAAAAATACTTTAAGGATGATATCGATAGGATCAAGAAGGTTTTTGAGAAAAGCTCAATGGAAAGGATGACATCACATTTTCGATATGGTAAATTCCTCCAAGGAATAAAATTCAATGTCTCGCAATGGGCAATAAAACATATGATTAAACAAATGGAAAAAGAGATAAACTACGGCAAACCGGGTGATGTGTGTATATGTCCCGACATGTCTTCGTTGGGGCTTCCGTATCGTCATATGCTTTTGAAGTATGAATAAGTGATACCTATTGAGGTTATTGATCCGTTTTGGAAGCAACTATCTTTCGACCCCCCCCCCTACGGAAGCTCCCGGACAATCACCATGCGATATAAATGAAGTAAAGGAATTCTATGAAGCTTACTCACGTGGAAACTCGGCTAGCCGACAAGCATTGTTGAGCCAACTAAGGCTAATTATACGCCCATGGATAGCACAAAGTGAAGAGCCAAGAAAGGGAGATCATCTCGGTAGACCACAAACTAAAACTACAAGGAGAAAACAAAGGAGAGAATTGAAAGCAATGAGTCAACGCGAATATGAAGACGAGGAGAGTAAGAAACAAGACCCAACCGGATGTGAGCTTTCGGAAGCAAGGCTCACGGAAGCGCCGGTTCCAAAGAAAATGGGTAGGCCAAAGAAGTTATCGCTATCAAGTCAAGAAAAAATGACGGATTCCGTATCAACACCACAAGCCGATGAAGTGCCGGTTCCAAAGAAAAGGGGTAGGCCGACGAAGGTACCCGTATCAATTGAACAAGAACAACAAGCCGAGGAAGCGGATGTCACGCCTAGAGTCGATGTAGCGGAGGTTACGAAGAAAAGGGGTAGGCCTAGGAAGGTACCAAAAATGATTGAACAAGGAGAGTATTCCGAAGTCACACCCATAGTTTAAGGGGCGACTTTGCATATCAAAAATGAAAGGCCAAATAAGGAACCTACATCAAGTCAAGTACATCAAGCTGAAAATTCCGAAGTCACGCCAAAGATAAGTGATAGCAAAGGTAAGCGACCAATGCCTAGTCATCAATAACATGATGGTGAAGTAGTCTCTTTTAAAAAGCGAAGGGGTAGGCCAAGGAAATATGGTCTCCCAACACATACCGAAGACATTGGAAGTGTAGAGATTGCAGAGGATGGATTGGATATAATTAAGCTGAAAATTGGTAATATGAAGATGTTTAAGGATTCCAAAACAGGTAAGACTTATAGACATTACCATACCAAAATAGATGGTTATGTAGACCAACTTCCCAAGTTTATTTGCGAGTATATTGTATATACGGATGATGTCGATGGAGATGGAAATTGTGGCTATCATGCCATGACCGAACAATTAGGAATCTTTGAGACAGCGGTTATTAAAGGGATGACACCATGCCGATACGCTAGAAATAGGATGGACGAACAACTTATGAAAAGGAAGAGCTGTTATGAACAATTGGTAGATGATGACGAAGGGTTTGATAGTTTGCATGCTCGGGTGTTAGGGCCAGAGCACGAGATGAAGTTCCTTCCTACTGAATATTGGATGAGAATGCCGGTTTGTGGGCATCTTGTGGAGGATACATTTAACTGTGTTGTTCATTATTTTTCACCCATCGAACAAACAACTTATACGCCAAAGTGGCAAAAGCGCGAAGGATCCCTTAAGAAGAGAAGAGTTGTCTTGGCGTTCGTGAACGGGAATCATTTCATTATTCTGAAGCTCAAGGAAAATTGTCCATTGCCACCGGTTTGTCCGTTGACTAAAAACAAGGGTATAGTCTCCAATCACTCGGAGGAATGGATGAAATTGTATGAGGAGAATCACCAATTGTGGGATGCGTTGAAGCTATCAATTAACCCGGAGAAGGGATAAATTCCTATTCATAAATTAGAAAGTGATGAAGAGTAATTTGGAAATGTGTGGTTCACTGCTACGCAACCTTTTTTTTTTTGGAAGTTTGAATTGTAATCATTAAACCATATGCTATGGACATGCCGGCATGATTTAGTTCAAACTTTACAATGCCGGGAATTGATCCCGGCTTAGAAAGTCTTTTTTCTTTTATGCCGGAAAAGCACCATAAGTACACAGAGATATCAGGTTTAGTGTCGGCGTTGAAATTAACTTCCTAATGATGTCGGAATTCTACACAGATCACTTGTGTGTGAGGAAAGGAAAGAGTACCGTCATTGTCGAGAAAAGCGTATCCATGCAGGAATTCTAAATTCCTTTGGTCCGGAAAAGAAATCAGTATACCGGCATTGTTCCTACAATTCCGACCATGCCGGTCCTAAAAACAAAAACATAAAAATTTCCATGTTTGACATAGATTTACCAATATAAAATGTTCGAAGGCAAAAACAAATAAAATCAACATCTCCAAAGTTTAGGAAGACACACAAAATAACATAAGAAAAGACTAGATTGTTTAACAAACCATACGTAAAGTTAAGATGTTCCAAATCGAAAACAAATGAAACAAAGATGTTCAAAGTTTAGCAAGACACACAAAAAACATAAGACGACAGTAGATTGTTCAAAGACATAACTAATACTATGAAAGAAACATTAACAAACATCTTAGATCACTCGGTCCTGGGTTTCTTGTGAACCCTCTTCTTCGTTTCCTTCCACAAGTCCTTTGCACTTGGATCTTCAATTTTTTCTATCTTTTCCTCGACTGTCTTCATTTCTGCTGGGGTCAGCACCTCTCCTTCCTTGTTCTTGCATTTAAACCAGTTTCCCAATTTTCTTAGCCGCGAACGCTGTTGTCATATTATTCCATTAGTATGTTAACTTTAATAAGTTTATAGATATACATTCTAATAACAGGAAGTGAACAAGAATTACGTACCACCAACGTGAGGGTCTTTTGAAGTACGGGTACAATAAGTTTTTTAGCAGTTTTGGAGGGAGGTTCTGCTTGTGGAGGCACTGAGTCGGCGGCCGGGCGTACAATATAAGGATGGGAGTACCTCAAATGATCGATGAGGAAGCTTGGTTCCGACTCGTAACCGTTTTCCGCTAATTCCCAACCAACCCTATCCATCACTAGTTGTTGTTCTTCCCTTTCATTCCAATGTACAAGTAGAGGAGTTGGTTTGTAAAGTACCAGCGTATGTTGTTCATCTGATAGACATTGAGGAAAGTCATGAGAGAATTTGGCATCAGATTTACCCGTAAGTTTTTTCTGTTTGTACCCAAGTTGGCGCATCACACGGCGAGGATTATGCATAACAAATCCTTTTGGATGAAACAATGGTCCATTGTAAAATGCTACATTGTCATGCCTTGCAAAGTGAACTCCTCTTTCGTTCTTATATGGGTCAAACACTACATCTTCGACAGCGATAGAGTCCAAATCCTCTCTCATGGAGAGTAAGCGAGTTCTGTTATTGGTCTTCGGTTTATTGTCGAAAAAGTATTTCTTAGCTACAGGAATGTGTGGTGCCAAACCGTACGTTGACGACTCCAAATATTTTTACTCCTTGAACAATGTTGGGAAGTGTTCATAATTCCACACCTACGCAAATGAAAGATCGTTCCAATGAAATGTATAAGAAAAGAACTAATTGGAAAACAAAATAACTAGTTCACATTACCTATAATACAGTGAAATTCCAATTAAATTGACAGGCAGTCGCCTTAGAATATCTACGCATCTCCGCCAATAAATGTTCCAAGAAAGCAATGCCCCATGAATACTCATGAACCTCCTCCAAGGGATCCAAGTATTATAAGTGGTTCATGTGCACCCTGTTACCATTAGAGTCAGGGAATATTGCGATGCTCAAGAGGAACAACAGATAAGCAGCGATAGTTAATTGAATTTGTTCGGCATTCAATTCCATGCCCATAGTATTCCCAAACAACTCTCTGAGATTGACGACTTTAATAGTCTTGTCATGGTTTTCTTTGACACATACATATTTGCTTTTGTCGTTGCCTCGTCCCAACCAAACAACATTTTAGTCAGCTCATAGATCTTGGACCATTCCAGGGTCTTACCGTCATCTTCTTTCTTAACGTCTTTTCCAAGGATATCTAGACCTAATATTCTTTGGATATCTTAAGGGGTAATGGTCATCTCGCCAAAAGGAAAATGCATGGTATCAGTTGAAGCAAAAAACCTCTCCAAGAAGCAATTTGTTGTCACTTGATCAGTGTCCACATAATTTTCTACCGCGGGATACAACCCAGATGCTCTTACTGCCGCTTGAACAACCCCACACTCCCCTTCCAAATCCCATGTATCCATTGGTTGATGGCGGCAAACACGGAAGGCTTTATTGTGGTCCTATAAAAACACACCAAACAAACTTCAATTCATCTGATGTCATATATAAACAATATAATAACAAGATGCAAACGTCTTACATAAGTTGAATATATCCAACTAGCCCAAGAGTCTTTGTAGTCAAATAAGAGTTTCGGATCTCTCGGCTGACCCCCAGTGTTTGCCATCATTGCGTTCTGGAATCATATCATATGTTTTTGGGAGGTGCTTTGGTGGTTCATTTTCCTTTTTCTTACCGGCTTCAACTTCAGGTTGTCTAACCCATGTGAGGATGAGCCATCTGCTGGATCAGGAGGTACAAATTTATCCCACTCCGCATCATCATCGCTGCTTGTGTCTCCCTCCGGGGGAAAATCCTGAATCATGACCTTACCACGTTCCGGGGGAATCGTTTCTTGTGACTATGTCGAGGCCGAGAAGATTTTGGTTTTCCTTCATCAATAGCTTTCCCTTTCCTTTCTTCGTTTTTGCAGCTTTGGACCTACGTACAAAATGAGATTTAACAAAATAAGAAAATCAGAACCGGCATGGCTAGTGAACATAACGATACTGCCGGTATATGTTCCGGCATTGTAATCTAAAAAGATGATATGCCGGTTTTCCGGTACCGGCGTTGTATGTAAATAAAATCCCATTCCGGTAATATGGGAATTGTCTACAGAGATTTAACAAAATAAGGTGATCAAAACCGGCATGGATAGTGAACATTACGATACTTCCGGCATTGGTGCCGGCGTTGAAATTTATAGGGTTTCTATGCCGATATTCTAATAAATTACATGCAACAAAAGGGGGATACAGGACATAAAGTATTCAAATTTAATGGTACGCCGAAACTAAATTGGAATTTAAATTCACTAAATTCAATTTCAAATTCACTAATTCAAATTTCCTTTTACCTAGTACAAACAATAAACATGCAAATTTTAATTTGTGTTTTTTATATTATGAAATAAACCCTAAAAATGCTTCAATAAACATAGACATCACTTACCTCATCATCTCTGTTATTTCCTCCTCATCATCTTGTTCAATAGATGCTTCTGATTTTGATTTACCACCAGGATTAGGTATGGGTTTTTCAGGAGGTTTGCGAGGACCCATTCTTCTTTGGGTTTGAAGAATTGAATGAATTTGATTCAGAGCATGGTTTTTAAAATAGTGCGATTCACGATTTGAATCGCACGATTCGAGTCATTTTATGTATAATCGAGTCAAATCGCAGCTTTGAATCGTTTTTGCTCTGAATCGTGTAGTCAAACTGCTTTGACTACGATTCTTTACTTTGATTATGAAGTCACGGCTTTTAAAAAATGAAAATCTCTTGGAGATTTTCAAACTGATGACCTCCTGTGCATACGAGTGCCTCCTGACCAATGTTCCACGCTTTTATTGTTTGACATCTAACGAAATTTATTACTATATAATATCATATACCAAAACTTGGTAAGAAATTCGTTGATGTTTAATGAAACTTATAAGTATATGCACATCAGAAACCAAAACTTGGCAAGAAAATATGATTTTTGCTAAATATTCCATATAGTTCACGAAAATACATTCGATTCATAATCGACAGTGAATCTTCGATTTACGCTTTAACATACGATTCGATTCTCAAAATTATAAATCGATTCGCTCCACGATTTACGATTTCACAACCTTGGTTCAGAGGATGAAACCAAATAATGGAGTTTAGTGGTTTTGGAAGTTCTTTTGGAATTGCGAAGTGAAAACAAAGAAATAGAAAGATGGGACCGTTTCCATTCTATAACCGTCAATTTTATGTAATAATGGAGTTTGTAACCGTTATATAAATGAAATGAGGGAGTTGGTAACGGTTACAATGGGGGATAATTGGTGCGACAGTTACAATGGAGAAGAATAAGGAGTTAGAATTAGTTGTCGAACTTTCATAAGTGGAATTAAGGGGTTTGTGACTGGCACATAAATTGAGTTTGTAACAGTCATAATTCCGGAACGGAGATATGGTACAATTCCATGCCGGAATTCTGACAATAAGTTTAAATTGGGTGTACAATACCGGTATAGTAATTGGTTCTTTTTGAATGCCGACACTGGAAAAAAAACTTAAGGAAAAAAACAACATTAACCACATAATCTTAAGGAAACAAATAACATTAACCCAAACAGGCCCTCATACTAATCTTAAGGAAATAAAATTAGAAACATTAACCGCATAAACAACGTTACACATGAAATGAAAGATCTTAAGCTAATTGCAACTAACATCATTTCTTGGGATGAGATTCAAGAAACAAAGCAGCTTCGAAATGCCTAAAAGTCTCTTTTCTTCACTTGGTATATGCGTCCTGAGCTTGATACCTATTCCCTCTGAATTTTGCGAGAAACGCGTTTTATTTGCGACATAATTTTATGAGGGCAATTGTGCGATTCGCTACAAACACATCGCCGTAATCCATTTTGCGTTTCTTGCACTTACCGTTCACAAACTTCGGCATATAAGGACCATCCTCAAGAAGACCCCAAAAAAGGTTTGAAGGGTGGTGATCTTCCGGGAGATCCGATACTATGTAGTAATTTTTAATCCGTTGGGTTTCTTCCTCAACATCCGCTTATATCTTCGCTTGTTTTACACGTTCGTATATCTCTTTAGTTTGTTTGCGATATTTTGCTTCTATTGCTGCCTCTTCTTCTACTCTTTTCCTTCTAAGTATCTCTTCTTCCATTGCGTCAAGTGACTTGGTGGTTTGCTCCTTCCTTCTAAGTTTTTCTAGTATCATGGGAATTGAGTTGGTGGTGGTTGATGATTGATTCCCTATCGAAGTGGATAATTTTTTTAAATATAAAAATTCTCTGAAATTGGTAGTCGGTGATTGATTTGCCATCAAAGAAATGTGTTGGAGCTCACCTTTTTTTTTGAGGTATCAACTGCAATAGGTGTATCCACTTTAAATAGATGAGGACACAACGACTCTTTTCCACTTTATCATTCCGGCATTGTCAGTAACTTAGATCCCACGTTGGAAATGGTCTTTACTGGTTTATGGTTTAAAAATGATAGCCGTTATGCATTGAATGTTACATTCCAGCAGTGAACGGAAGATGTTCGACCATGCCGGTAGTTTATACCGGCATAGTAATGTATGTAAATTCAAATCCGGAACATGGTTTATTGCACACAGAATTTTGACACTAAATTCCAGCATAAAATAATATATATAGTTTCTTTGCCAGAGATATAACAGTATTGAATTATGTTAACGATGTAAGCCGGAACTATAATTTATTTCAAACGTAATCCTTTTCGCAGGAAACACGAATGTACTTAGCACGTGCATCAAGCCTTTAAACCACTTGGTGACCCAAGTGGACGAGTTATAGTCTCGTGAGGGTTTACATAGAGATGTACCCACAAAACCTTACCAAAAACTACCCTAAAAACCTAACCAAATACCACTAAACCTATCAATCTTCTTAGGAAGAAACCGTCTCCGATTCACCCAGCTGGTGGTACTCCGTGACTTTGCTTACAATGTGGTTCACGTTGGCATCGAACATGAATGCTTCTCCCTTTTCCTGTAAGTAACGCGTTTTCATGGCTTCATGCTTCAAAATCAACACAAAAACTTAGTTTGTTACATAAAATTTGAAAAAGAGTGGATTGCGACGAATTAATCATAAAGATACTTACAAGTTATTGAGGGGACAATCTATTGCGGGTAGCGTGCTCGATCTGGTGTTTCATTTTTAGATACTCAACCACCGCATTTAAGATGATGTCATGTCGTTGCTCGATTTTTTGAGCAGTTCTTCCTTTCGGGTTATCGTAATCGTGAATAAATTTGTTAAAAATCTTCAACCACATAGAATCCCGCGTGCTGTTATCTATAATTGAAGGATGAGTTTCGGCGTACCATGCTTGGGTGATTGATAAATCTTCCTCTGAGTCGAACGATGCCATTTGTTGTATGTGGGATTAGCTACTATATATACTAAGCTATTTATAGATGATTATTCTAGGGTTTAGGATTTCTAAGTTAAGAGGCTCAAGGAGATATATAAGAACACACGAGTTTTGGGCTTTTGGGTCCAAGTATTAGCTTATCCTTATATAGAGAAAAACCTCAACGACTAGTTTTTTTGAAATCACCCAAACTCCGGCATAGAAGTAAATGTGACATAGGATGCCGGCACCCAGTTCCGGTGTAGTTTACCGTTAGATGTTCATGCCGGTACAAGTGAATTTCTTCACAGAGAAATATGCAACTATTACCGGCATGGACGTTATTCCGGCATTAAATATATAATTGCGACCATGCCGGTATTTGTGAATTTAAAAAAAACGGCTAGTTTTTTGAAAAATAAGACCTTTGGAGATTCATTTCTATATAATACCCCCCATTCCTTTGGAAAAATCTACACAAAGCACCCACCAAATAACAAAAATCCTTCTCTCAATAAAGCAAGCACCAAAAAATAGATCAATCAAGAACGGTTAAAGTTCACAAGCGACGGGAGATTCATCATCAAGCTCTATTTGCAAAGTAAGTAGATTGAACATTACTAACAATATATGGACAGTTAAAATCTTCACTACTATGACGCATAACTAATATAATGTTCTCTTACAGAATCCTCATTGCAGGTGTCAAATTTGCAAGTCACCTTCTCATCTAGCCATGGATTGTCCTTTTATTTATTCAAAGTGTAGAAGCAGTGATGGGACATGCCGGTTTTGGATTGCAAAAACTGATGATGCTGAAAATGGAAGAATGTTTCTAAGGTGTTTGAATTTCCCAAAGTGCGATGAGTTTCAATGGTTTGACAAAGTTGTTGCACTAACATAATCAAGAGAAAACCATAAGGGACAATGCAAGCCTATTGATGGGTGTGATGGGTGTTATATGAAGGGAAAGGAATATGTTGAAAGAGAAGATGAACCAATGAATATTGTCCTTGACATCCCCATTCCAGACGATGTCTTCGAAGATATTTGCGAAAGGCTCAAAGGATCCGCAATTGTTGAAAAGGGATGGAAATAGATTATGAGATCATCTTTAACCAGGGTTACTCCATTATCATGTTTTAGTATGTTTTAATTTAAAGTTTGAAATCTAATGTAATAGATTATCTAGGAATGAAATAAATAGAGCATTTGTAACCTATTTATAAACAATACCGGCATAGTATATTTATCAAAATTGTTAGAGCATTGCTCGGTTGAACCCACCAAGCGTTGGTATGTCAAGTTTGGTTGTCATATTTTAGTGAATCGAAACTCATGTTAAGAGTCGCTTGATTATGTAATAGAGTTAAACTTCGTATAGGTTAGCTTGAAAGCATTAGGATATGAGACATTACAAGTATTGCGAAGTCTTGAAGATGTGAAGAAGCAAGGAGCTACAACGACAACAATCATCCTTCCACTTGAGGTTAGTGATATTTTACTTAATTTGTTTCATTCTCTAACGTATCTTTCAAGTCGTGCATATTGAAAACATAACTGTGAAGCATACATGGACTTTAGATAGACATAATATTAAGGAATACAATACGAGGTTTATTGCTTAACCAATAAACTTTGTAGATAAGACATCGCCATAATCATTTGATTGTGATTATGCATGGGTATGAGGTGAGGATTTCATCCTAGGGAACAATGTTTACATGTGTTCTAAGGAAGTAAGTTCATAAACTTGTTTGTGGACCGAAAAGGAAATTGCTAGGAGTTATTGGTTTTCTTATTCATTGAATATCTTATGAACAACCAATATGTGTGATAGAGTATAACCGCTCACAACTTGTTGTGTTCTTGGTAGAACTATTCACAAAGTCCTAACTTTTGTATTTGTATAACTTTTATTAGTAAAACCAATCTTAAGTAATCACCTGTGGTATGATCGGATTATGTCTGCCTTGGGGAAAGGGAACCGATCCTTGTAAGGGAAAAGGAACCGATCCTAGTAAGGGAAAGGGTACCGATCCTTGTAAGGGATGCAGTACATCAAGGGGAACCGATCCTTGTATGGGGTGCAACAAGGTTTATAGCAGAAAGGGGAACCGATACTATGGACATGTGCAACACATATAAGTTAGATACCATATATATGTGGGGAACCGATCCTAGTACCTAGTCAACCGAATCTTTGGGAAACTAGTGTGACTATGCGTAGTACTCACATGGAGGAATAACCGAAACTTGTTTTAGTAGAACCGTAAACCCATGATTGTGATTGAATGTTGGTTCGATCAATCACATAGTTCTTGAAAGTCAGATGAACCAATTTTAAACTTGTTTGGAAGTGTGGCAAATCGGTTTCAAGGTTGTAAGTATGAAGGAGAACATACAAAGTAAAGATGTCGACAAACTTTGAACACGTGTTGTGAATGTTTATTTCTATAATTGTTCAAAGATATTCCTTAATGGATAAGGAAAGAGGATCCCAGGATCGAAACATAAGGAAGTTAAGAATCTTTTAATTAAGGTTATTAATTTCACTTTGTAGGGAAATTATAAAACTAGTAATGTGCATTTACTAATTAGATTTTCCGAGAAATTTCGATTGTTATTTTTGGACAGAGCATTTCCAGGAATTATGGAAACTGAATTTGTGCTTTAATGAATATTTTGAGAATATTTTCGGTTTTGGAAATTCCTTGGTGTCCAAACTTCCTTGTCTATAAATACACGAAGTTTGCCTTTCTAGCAAACTAATCCTTCGTAACAATAGACTTCCTCTTTTGTCTTTGGTATTGGTGTAGACGCCTATCGGAGAGGAGAGTAATCTAATTAGGTGAAATTTCTTACGTCCGCTTGTTTTAAAATCTTCTTTGGGATTGATAATCTCTAGCGCGACCCATTGGTGGGAAACTAGATAATTGCGGTTTATCTTTGTTTTCGATTGATTTGATTGACTAACGGTGGTTGAAATCTGATTGTACCTAGTTTGTTTATTCTTGAGAATCTTCTCTTCTGATATAAGATTCACTCAAACTAGTTCAGAGTTTCGACAAGGATCTTTAGACTGTTGTTAGTTCTAAAGACGATCTTGTGATAATCCATTGTTAACATACTCCGTTCTTTGCGTGATTGATCACAAGAGATTCAAGTGATTGTGTGCAGGTTTTTATTGAAGATTTAAGAAGATTTGAAGACAAAGAAGATATTGAAGATCTGACTTGGGTTTTATAATCTTTGGTGTGCACAATACTTGTTTGGGTAAAAGAGGATCCAATTAATAATCGGTTTATCCTTGTGGTAGATTGGATTGATTAATTGAGTAGATCGGCATCAACACGGTTCTTCGGATTAAAGGTGTTGTTGGCTTAATCTTAATCGATTACTTTTGGGTGATTGAACATAAGATATATCTAGATCCGACTAAGGAGTTTATGTTAAGATAAACGGAAGAGCCTTTGTCCGACTCAAATCACTTGGTTGAATAGAGTTGATACCAAACAGATTTCTTGTTCCTTTACTGTTTGGAATACGAACCTAATGGTTTGTCCCAAGTACGTGACTTATTCATAAGTCAGAGGCGTGGGAATACAGACGGAACTAGGTGAACTATAGGGTTAGTTACTTGGTCTCAACTATACGAAGTTAAGTGTAATTTTGTGTAGCGGCTTAATCATGAGAGTATTCAATTTTGGACTAGGTCCCGGGGTTTTTCTGCATTTGCGGTTTCCTCGTTAACAAATTCTTGCTGTGTCATTTACTTTTATTTTCCGCATTATAATTGGTTTATTATAATTAAAGTAAATTACACAAATGTTAATTCCTATTTACTTGATAAGAAATCCTATTGTGTTTGGTTAAGTCCGAACCTTTATATCAAGTAAACATACTTCGTTGTTGTATTGTCTCGATATCGTGTCCATAGACGATCACACGAAGTGTGAACCGATTAGTTGTATTGTCTCGACTCAGTCCATAGACAATCACTTTCGGATAAAGGACCTATAGGCAGGAAAAGTTTTAACTTGAGGTACATTTGGGTACCCTCGCCTTTTCACTTGGTATCAGAGCAGGCAAACACGAAAAGATCTAACAATCTGTGTTTGGTGCGATCCAACCTATAAGAATTGAATCTAATGAATGATTCAGTTAACGTAAAGCAAGACATCAAGAGTTATGAATTAACACTTGATGATGGCATCTACGAGTCAATATCTGAAGATATCATCACTAGAGTCTCTACTAGACAAGTTAATCTTGTTAATAATGTAGAAACCGATGATGACTGGAAAATACGTCTACAAGAAGGGTTAAATGAAATTTCCGATGATGATGATTCAGATTTTGAACAAGAAGTAGAAGAGGATATCTCAAAATCCTCTAAACTGCTGGAACCTTTGAAAAATGAAAAGCTGATAACTTCGGATTTTCTTGGTTTTATAACTCCTCTTTGTCGTGAGAACAAGAAATGGAAGAAGGTTTTTCAAGAATATTATATTGGTCACCAAAACAGTGATTATCTTCTTAAAGATCGTACAAACGATTTAAGTTCTAAGAAATTAGAATGTGAAAATCTTCGAAGAGAACTGTTTTTGTCGGAAAAGAAATGTGTTGAATCGGAAGCAGTGTTTAATTCCCGACAAATACAGGGTCTTGAAGAAAAAGCCAGTGCTAGTCTCTCTCAAACAAAATTGCTAGAGAAAGAGTGTGATGTTGCTCTTGAAAAAATTCACTTGTTGGAAGGAAACTTGTTGAATCTGATGCAAGGATTAACTCTCAACAAAATAGTTTTGAAGAGAAAGAAGGTGTATATCTCTCACGAGAAAAACTCCTTGAGGCTGATCTAGCCAGTGCTATTGATAAAATCAAGATGTTGGAAGAAGAAAATTTGGAACTGAAAAAATCCAATGAAAGCTCAAACAAGTTAATCTCAATGTTAGAAGCAAGTAGAAATCATCGTGATACACGAGGATTGGGCTATAAGGGAATATATGCTTCAAATATTAGAAAAGAGGTAAAAAAAATTTAAATCTACAAATTCTTCTCAATCAGAGGCTTCCACTGATGACAAAGATTCTCTTATCTCTTATAAAGAAGAAAAGTTTGTCAATCCTAAGAATAGTGTTCAACCAGCAGTAATCAAAGAGAGCATTTCTTCTAAGAAGAAGAAGAAGAAGAACACTCGTCGAGCTCCAATGCAAGAGGATCCACAAAAAGGTAACACTAAAACTCATACTTCGTATATTTATACTAAGCATTGTTATTATTGTGGTAATATAGGACACTTGCAATGGGGATGCAAAGTTCGTAAGATGCAAGATGCACTTTCTTTTGTATCAAATGGATTGGCTAAGTTTTCTCCTCATAAGAACTCAGATCGGTATTGTCCTAAGTTTAGGAAAAAGAATTATTATAATGATAGTTCAAATTTGCATATCACTCATCAAGGTCGTTTCATAAAAGATCCAATTATAGAAAGAGAGATGACTTTTTAAATGCAAAAACAAGATCTGATGTTCCAAATTCGAGAAAGGGTGTTTCACAAAATATTCAAAAGGAAAATGATCCTAATGGTATGAAGGAGAAAGCTGCTCCTGCGAAACCCAACTCTAAATGGGTCCCAAAGTCCTCCATAGCCAAGAAGGGACCAAAGGTTAGTCACAAGAATGACTCTCAGCTGTTAATTGTTGGTGACAATAATTACAAGAGTCTTCTTGAAAGGCTAAAGAAAGACATTATGTCTGAAATCTATTGTACTAGTGAAGGTTGTGATAATGACACTCTTCATCACATGTCAAAGAAGAAAAACAAGAGATGGAACAAGAGAAAACAAACCAAGCAAGAGGTCAAGAATGATGATTCGGTGTTAGTCACTTGTGACAAACAAGACAAGGATCAACTTAACACAACCTATTTGTGTTAGAACGTGCTTGCTCACCTTAGTGCTCAATCTTTTTAAAGGTGAGGAAGCACATGAAAAACTGAGCACATGATCTCTCGATTATTATATGACTAATTAACATCTTTAGGGAGACTTATCTTCTATACTCATACCTTATCTATCTATATTTGAGATTTTGATAGAAACGGTAATTTTGAGTTGATGATGTTGATATCTACTGATCATATATGTGTAACTCTTTCTTTTGTGGTCAAAACAAGCCAAAAATCACTGAATTCGGACATCGTATGCAAAAGTTATGTCGAAACAGTTGAGTGTTGTGATCTGTCACAAGTACCCTCATGGGAACCGATCCTAGTACCCTCATGGGAACCGATCCTAGTACCATGTCATGGAAGAGAACCGATCCTAGTGAGAGGTCCCCTTACGAAGAAGTGTAAAACTGTTTTGCCCATAACTTCTTCGTCCGAACTCGGAATGACCTCATTCTTTTTGCGTTGTTTTAATAATTCAATTTCCTACAAGATTGAGGTAATTGAAATACTTGATTTTATGTTGAATATTTATGGTGTATTGCAAAGTGATTTATGGGATGTTTGTTTTCGGTTTTACTACCTTAATATTCGATCTCATATATTGTGAACGCTCATGGTTTGGGTGATTTTTTGATTTAGCGGGATTGAGTTCTAGCTCTAGTAGGTAGGATTTATCAAAGGATTATGACGGGTTCTAATAGAAACAATATGTGAAAAAGTCACACTATGTTGAATCGGTTTTGGTTTAGCATAAAAGCATATGTTTCGACGGTTTTCAACTTTTGCTTGAAATTGTTAAAACCGGTTTTCAACCTTTTCTGGTAAAGGTTGAGGTATGTTGTTATTCCTTTGTTTATGCATAAGGATGACAACGTGGTGACATTTCGATATCAATTCTCCCTGGACGAAGATGCTATCATATTGGAGAAGTGGATGCGAAATTTGAGGTAACAATCTTGTTAGTTAATTGTTTTCCTGTTTAAGAAAAGCTTGAGTTTATATTATATATATTTGTTTCTTTTGCTTAACAAAATTTAGGTTCAATTGATATTTATTCCATGATGTGTGTTTCAATTGGTTCCTGTTAAGAAAAACTATTGTTATCTTGCTTTATTGTGTGTTATCAATCGTTTAGGCTTACAAAATTTCGGTACAATTGATGTGTGTGTGATTCAATTGGTTCCGGTTAAGAAAAACTATTGTTATCTTGCTTTTGTATAGTTTCAATGGTTTAGGATTACAAAATTACGGTGCAATTGCGGTGCTTTTAATGTCTATGTTGTTTCAATTGCTTCCGGTTGAGGTGAATAATTATGCAAGTTGATTTATGTTGGTTTGTATGAATTATTTATGGCTTAATGAAATAATATGTGTACGGGATGAGTTGTTTAATCCAATTTGATTCCGGATAAGAAACTAAGTTAATTCTGATCTTAGTTTGTCTTATCGAAGTGAGGTTTCGGTTATTCAAGTCTAATCGAATGCCTAAACAAGGAAATGCTAGTTAACTAACCTAGTATTTGGTTTGTTTAAAATTGAAAGGTCTAAGTTTATGGATAATTAGAACCTGATGAGAAAAATGGAGTTTATCTTTATTTTGGTCTTATCGAATTAAGCGGTTGTTTTTGAACAATCGGTTTTAGCAAAGGGACTAATGTGATTAGTTGTTTTTGGTTTGCTAAACTAAATGGGAAAAATTGTTTCTGGCAATTGTTTCCTTGGTAACATATCAAAATAAGACTACTTGTAGTTTCGGTTTTGATATTGGTTATCGTAACATGATGTGTGGAACCCTCGTGCCTAACTCTACAGGTTTGTAAGTCTATTCTGAGATTTGTAAGATTTTTTTCATGTTGTCCTTTATTTTTTCGTTTCTTTGTCATTTTTGTGACAAAAAGGGGGAGAAATATATGGAGTAAACAAGTGATACTGGCATTGATTTTATATTAATTGGTATCACTAAGGAAAAGAACATTGGTACTTGAATGTTTTATCTAACGAAAGAGCGAAAGCATAGACTAAGGGGGAGTAACATGTCATATTGAGTGGTATAACAAAGACGTGCGGATTGAATATCTACCTATCTTCCTTAGAGGGAGTATTAGCTTTGTTATTATAATGTCAACAACGGCATTTTCAAGGATTGAATGTAAACAATTTTACTGTGTTGTTCAATCGGGAATCAAGCGGGGTGTAATGAATTCTTGTAATTTGTTTATCCATATGATGTAAGAGTTTTGTCACTAAAATTTACAAAGAGGGAGATTTTTAGAGCATTTCTCGGTTGAACCCACCAAGCATTGGTATGTCAAGTTTGGTTGTCATATTTTAGTGAAACAAAACTCATGTTAAGAGTCGCTTGATTATGTACTAAAGTTAAACTTCGTATAGGTTAGCTTGAAAGCATTAGGATATGAGACATTACAAGTATTGCGAAGTCTTGAAGATGTGAAGAAGCAAGGAGCTACAATGACAACAATCATCCTTCCACTTGAGGTTAGTGATTTTTGACTTGAACTGTTTCATTCCCTAACTTATCTTTTAAGTCGTGCATATTGAAAACATAAATGTGAAGCATATATGAACTCTAGATAGACATAGTATTAAGGAATACAATACGAGGTTTATTGCTTAACCATTAAACTTTGTAGATAAGACATCGCCATAATCATTTGAAAACTATTGTGATTATGTATTGGTAAGAGGTGAGGATTTCATCCTAGGGAACAATGTTTACATGTGTTCTGAGGAAGTAAGTTCATATACTTGTTTATGGGCCGAAAAGGAAATTGCCAGAAGGTTATTGGTTTTGTTATTCATTGCATATCTTATGAACAACCAATATGTGTGATAGAGTATAACCGCTTACAACTTGTTGTGTTCTTGGTAGAACTATTCACAAAGTCCTGACTTTTGTATTGGTATAACTTTTATTAGTAAAACCAATCTTAAGTAATCACCTGTAGTATGATCGGATTATGTCTGCCTTGGGGAAAGGGAACCGATCCTTGTAAGGGAAATGGAACCAATCCTAGTAAGGGAAAGGGAACCGATCCTTGTAAGGGGTGCAGTACATCAAGGGGAACCGATCCTTGTATGGGGTGCAGCAAGGTTTATAGCATAAAGGGGAACCGATCCTATGGACATGTGCAACACATATAAGTTAGATACCATATATATGTGGGGAACCGATCCTAGTACCTAGTCAACCGAATCTTTGGGAAACTAGTGTAACTATGCGTAGTACTCACATGGAGGTAGAACCGAAACTTGTTTTGGTAGAACCGTAAACCCGTGATTGTGATTGTGATTGTGATTGAATGTTGGCTTAATCAATCACGTAGTTCTTGAAATTCAGATGAACCAATTCTAAACTTGTTTGGAAGGGTGGCAAATCGGTTTCAATGTTGTAAGTATGAAAGAGAACTTACAAAGTAAAGATGTCGACAAACTTTGAACACGTGTTGTGAATGTTTATTTCTATAATTGTTCAAAGATATTCCTTAACGTCTAAGGGATGAGAATCCCAGGATCGAAACATAAGGAAGTTAAGAATCTTTTAATTAAAGTTATTAATTTCACTTTGTAGGGAAATTACAGAATTAGTAATATGCATTTTCTAAATAGATTTTCTGAGAGATTTCGATTGTTATTTTTGGACAGAGCATTTCCAGGAATTATGGAAACCGAATCTGTACTTTAATGAATATCTTGAGAATATTTTCGGTATTGGAAATTCCTTGGTGTCCAAACTTCCTTGTCTATAAATACACGAAGTTTTCCTTTCTAGCAAACTAATCCTTCGTAACAACAGACTTCCTCTTTTGTTTTTGTTACTGGTGTAGCCGCCTATCGGAGAGGAGAGTAATCTAATTAGGATCTTTTACAGCCGCTCGTTTTAAAGTCGTCTTTGGGATTGAGAAGTGGTGGGAAACTAGATAATTGTGGTTTATCTTTGTTTTCGATTGACTAACGGTGGTTGAAATCTGATTGCACCTAGTTTGTTTATTCTTGAGAATCTTCTCTTCTGATATAAGATTCACTCAAACTAGTTCAGAGTTTCGACAGGGATCTTTAGACTGTTGTTAGTTATAAAAACGATCTTGTGATAATCCATTGTTAACAGACTCCGTTCGGTGCGTGATTGATCACAAGAGATTCAAGTGATTGTGTGCAGGTTTTTATTGAAGATTTAAGAAGATTTGAAGACAAAGAATATATTGAAGATCTGACTTTGGTTTTAGAATCTTTGGTGTGCACAATACTTGTTTGGGTAAAAGAGGATCCAATTAATAATCGGTTTATCCTTGTGGTAGATTGGATTGATTAATTGAGTAGATCGGCATCAACACGGTTCTTCGGATTAAAGGTGTTGTTGGATTAATCTTAATCGATTTCCTTTGGGTGATTGAACATAAGACAGATCTAGACCCGACGAAGGAGTTTATGTTAAGATAAATGGAAGAGCCTTTGTCCGACTCATATCACTTGGTTGAATAGAGTTGATACCAAAAAGATTTCTTGTTCCTTTACTTTTTGAAATACGAACCAAAGGGATTGTTCCAAGTACGTGACTTATTCATAAATCGTAGGCGTGGGAATACAGACGGAACTAGATCAACTATAGGGTTAGTTACTTGGTCTCAACTATACGAAGTTAAGTGTAATTTTGTGTAGCGGCTTAATCCTGAGAGTATTCAATTATGGACTAGGTCCCAGGGTTTTTATGCATTTGCGGTTTCCTCGTTAACAAAATCTTGTTGTGTCATTTACTTTTATTTTCGGCATTATAATTGTTTTATTATAATTAAAGTTAATTACACAAACGTTAATTCCTATTTACTTGATAAGCAATCTTATTGTGTTTGGTTAAGTCCGAACCTTTATATAAAGTAAACATACTTCGTTGTTGTATTGTCTCGATCTCGTATCCATAGACGATCACACGAAGTGTGAACCGATTGGTTGTATTGTCTCGAATCAGTCCATAGACAATCACTTTCGGAGAAAGAACCTATAGGTAGGAAAAGTTTTAGATTGAGGTATATTTGGGTACCCTCGCCTTTTCAAGAATCCAATGCCGGAATTATCAAAACTATGCAATAGTAAGAAAATCAGATTTTCGGCGTAGATTCAATAAAATTTTTCGGAACTACCTATAATCTACACAGAAACTTGGTCATTTTCATCCATTGTGCCCGACATGGTTTTGGAGTAAATTTTTCCGTGCCGGTACAAATGGCGGCATAGAATTTAAATTGATTTTGATGTCGTTACCAGTACCGGTGCTGTGGAACTTAAACATTTGAATGACGACGCTTCTCGAGTAAAAAAAAATTACAGAAACAACATTTTACTAGAAATCTAAACATGTTCAACATAAACCAAACAACTGAATCGTGCTTAAATGTTCTTCATCAAAGTATCATAAACCAAAAGTAAACCAAACAAATAAAGAGTTCAACCAAAAACACAACTATAGAGTTCAACAAAGTTATAAATTGTTCAAAACATAACAACCGCCATCCAAATAACGAAAAACAACTATAGAGTTCATCACTTGGTCTTTTGCTTCTTGGAAATGGGCACCTTCCTTGTTTCCCCAAACAAAGTTCTTTCACTCTGGTCTTCAATTTTATCAAGTTTTTCCACGACCTCCTTCATTTCTTCAAGGGATAGCACCTCTTCTTCCTCGTACTTGCAACCTAACATCTTCTTCAACTTGCCAAGCCGACGCCGCTAGTTTCATACATACAACACATAATTAGTATATATATGCTAATATAACATTATGTGTACATTAAACGAGTACGAAATTGACAATACTTACTGGTAATCCAACGATCTTATTAAGTTGGGTCATCGTAGGTGGTGCCTCTATAGGAGTTGGAACGGGAGGGTTTTTCTGGGGTGGAACTTTGACGTCTTCCAGGAGCACGACAAAAGGATGTTACCATTCCAAGTAATCTTCAATGTAGGTTGGGTCGGCTTCATCACCATTGTTCACAAGCTCCCAATTAGTAGCATCTACCAAACGACGTGGTTCCCTATCCCTCCAATGTGTTGGTTCTAGAGTTGGATCATACTCTACCGTCAACTTTGTGGAACTTGTCATGCACTGAGAAAAATAAAGAATGTACCTTTCATGAGAGGCTGTCATGCATCTAGGTAATTACTTGTATCCAAGTTGCCGCATCACACGTCGAGGATCATCCATAACATATCCCTTTGGGTGGAACAAAGGCCCTTGGTAAAGTACAACGTTATAAAACCACTTGTATTGGCGGTTCTCTCTAGCCTCCTTGTATGGGTCGAACACAATATCTTTGGTAGTCATCGCGTCCACAACCAATCTCATTTCTGCCAGTTGATGATTATTACCGGGCTTCGGATGGCTGTTGAACTCGTGTCTCTTGGCTCTAGGCTCCTCGGGGTCATCAACGGGAATAAACTTCAAGAAGGGGTTGTCCTTGAACAATGTTGGGAAATGTTCATAAGCCCATACCTATACAAATGTGAAATGATACATATAAAAATCAGTAAATTTTGTTTCTTAATTCATGATAAGAGTACATGTAAACAATATAAATAAGAACATAAGTTTAAAAACAAAAATACCTGGAGTAGAGTGAAATTCCAAACAAATTGGTTTGCAACCGCCTTAGAGGACCTTCTCATCTCCGTCATCAAATGTGCCATTGCGACGGTGCCCCATGAATAGGTAAAGACCTCTTCCAACGGATCCAAGTACTGAAGGTAGTTTGCACTAACCCTGTTGCTACTAGTGTCAGGGAATACCCTAGTGCCCAAGATGAATAACTGGTACGCAGCGGCTGTATAACGAATCTGTGAGGGGTCCCATCCATCCTTCATACATCTTTCCTTTGTATTTTTAAACTTCTACTTAAGAGGGTTAGCTTGATGGTCTTTGTCCTACTAACCTTAGATACATAGAAGCTTTCCACAGAAGTTTTGTAGTCCCAACCAAACAACTTGTTAGTAAGCTCGTGCAACCTCTTCCATTCTAGCTCAAAAGAATGATCGTCTCGTTCTGCAATTGATTTGTCGGTAACATCCAAGCCTAGAATGTTCTGAGCATCATCAGGAATCAAGGTCATCTCTCCAAACGGGAAGTGCATGGTATCAGTTTCACCATGACACCTTTCGACGAAGCAATTGACTGCCACCATATCTGGCTTCACATAATTTTCAACCAAAGGGTATAGACCAGAATCCTTTACTATTGCTTGGACCTCTTCATGCTCCTTAGACAAATCCCAATGAGCCGCGGCTTGGTTTCGGCAAACGCGCACAACCTTCTTATGATCCTACAATTAGGAGATAATACGATTAAGAGATTTTACATAAATACAAAACAATACATATGCACGAGATAGAAATTCTTACATAGGTCTGATATATAGTACGAGCCCACGAGTCCTTGTATCCAAATAGATATCCCGGATCAAAACAAGATGCGCCCCAAATTCTAACACGATCAAGGTCGGGCATCATGTCATCAACATGAGGAAGGTGCAAACCTTTAACTTTTACTTTTCCTTGTACTTTGCCTTTCCCCTTGCCTTTTGTGGGTTGTTGACTTGGACCACCTTGTTCCACTACTCCTTGGATTTGGATTGCTAATTGAGTTGGATCAATCTCATTATCTTCCTCCCTTGCTCATCTTGCTCATATTCCTCCTCAACAGCTCCGGTTTTACTATGATCACGACCACTCTACCAAATTTCCCCTCTTGTATTAGCATCCAAACACTTTTTGTTTTTCCCTCGAGGAGGCAGAGACTGAGGAGTATCAAGACCATCCTTCCTTCTTTTATTAGTGACAACATCTTTGGCTTTTCCTTTGTTAGCCTCCCTTGCTTTAGCTTCATTTGCTTTATATCTATTTCAAAAAAAGAACGAAATAAATATAAGACAACTAACTTTCATTTCTAATATCGGAATATATACACCACATTACGGCATAGAATCATCACTACCGGCATACTGAAAAAAGTGTCGAACATGTCGGGAGCTAATACCGGCATAGTAAATTCAGACGATTACATGTCGGGAATCACTACCGACATTGACAAATAAATTTCTAGGATGCCGGTACACTAGAGGAAATTCCTGGATAAGAAAACACCATTATCGTCAGGTACGTAAGATAAAAACAAATGCCGGAACACAGTACCGGCATCGAAAGAAAATTGTCGAGGATGCCGGTAGTAGTTCTAAAGTTTCTGTATACAAAAAATCTAGTACCGGCATGGAATCTAACCTAAAATGTACGCCGGTACAAATAACAAAATCCTAGGGTTTTCTGTTTATTAGAAGCTTACTACCGGCGTACTCGTAAAAGTTCAAATCAAATGCCGGTACTAGGTTCAGAACTGGTGTTCATCCTAAATACAATGCTGAAACTAAGTTCCGGTGCAGTCTTCAACCTAAATTAGATGCCGGAACTGACTACCGGTGTGGTCTTCATCTTAGATTAAATTCCGGTACTGATTTCCTGTGTGGTATTCATACGAAATTGAGTGCCGGAACTACTGAAACTCAATTGTTTCAGTTTAGGGTTTCGCGATTTTGACTTAAACCCTTAGCTATAAATCGATTGAAACACTAATTAAATAGTTTTAAATGACTTACCTTCTCACAGAATCCATATTTCTGAGTAGTTGATCATCCGATAACTCTTGTTCTTCGTGTTCTTGCTCTTGAACAATCAAAGCAATCCTTTTCTCTAATTTCTGTTGAGCAATTGATTTCGATTTCGATTGGGCATCCGATTTCTTTCGTGGAGGCATTCTTATGGGTTGGTTTTAATCGACGAAGAATTTTTTGATTAAACGATTAATCGTAGAGTATGAAGAACGATGAAGAAGAGGAGAGGAAAATGAAATAATTTTTTTTTCTCAAAACCTAACCCTAACCGAGTGTGCCGAAACTGATGGTGTAGAATGGGGGTGTAGATGGTGGATTTTCAACAAAGGTCAAAACCATAAAATCATGATACTGCATGTTTCTGACACGGCTTCAGGGATCCATGTGACGATTCGTGTTTTACGAAGTATGATGCATATGTCGCTCGAAAGGCCTCTCCGGAGCGTTCGACACCGGGCATTTCATCATGGCCTCTATGTAGAATAACGTAATTGGGCGGTTCTCCGTAAGATTGAGAGCTTAACGCCTTCAGGATGCCGGTGACATTCACTGTTTCCTGACTACATAGAGGAATTCGCCTCTACATAGAAGAACAATTGGGCAGTTCTCTGTAAGATTGAGAGCAATAACGTCTTCAGGACGGTGATACTCACTGTTCCTGACTATGTAGAGAGACCCGTGTATAGACTCAGGCGGTCCTCCATACATGAAATGTTGAGAGAGTAAAACGTCTTTGGGACATTAGCAACACTCGCTGATTTACTGACTATACGCAAGAGATTAATTCTAGGTCATATTCACCACTGAATTCCTAGAAGATAATATATCTTATCTCATTACTCCTATTTCATGATCGAAATGGTAATAGATAAATGTATTACTCCAATTTCATGATCGAATCCACGCCTGATCTCATGAAATAGTAATAGATGTTACTCCGATTTCATGGTCGAATCCATGGCTGATCTCATGAAATGGTAATATCACCACTTATTTTATTACTCCGATTTCATGATCGAATCCACGGTTGATCTCATGAAATGGTAATAGATATTACTCCGATTTCATGGTCGAATCACCTGGTCCCATGGAATGGTAATATCACCGCTCATTTCATTACTCCGATTTTATGGTCAAATCTGTGATTCCATGAGATGGTGATGAAATTATCATTTTATTATTATGAATCCATAGTCCAATCCGCTGCTGATTTTATGGATTGATAATAAATAACTACTCATCTTATTACTCAGTTTCATGAATTATTCTCCACTAAATTTCATAAATCAGTAATAAATACCCAACAACCGGGCATCTGAACCATCACTGAGTAAGCCCAACAAAAATGGTGCGAGTGTACTCGACAATGATGTACGACTAAGCACCTGGATGCACGAACGAGTGTCCAAAAATATGAAATAAAGACGAATCCTTCGCAAAACAGGAGAAAATAATAAATATAAATAAAATAATAAGAAGCGCCCAGGGGTGGGCCCACCAGCCGGCCGGACAGCCGTTCCCTAGCCATGGTCGGTCCGTGCCTCTCCCATTATTTTTTTTATTTCTTGTTATTTCGTGAACTCACGAAAACTCTTTGGTTTTAGCAACTTTCCTTGTTTTTGCAAAACTCGTGAATTCTCCATAACTTGGTGGATTCACGAAATAATATTATAAAATAAGGAGAGGTGTGCGGGACCGGCCAACCTAGCCGGCCGGCCATGCCTAAGCCATTGCCGGTCCCACACCTCACAATCCTTAGCTTTTTATAATTATTATTCCCTAATCTCACGAAACTCCTCTGTTTCAACAAAAACTCATGGATTCTCCATAACTTCAAGGATTCATGAAAAATAAATATCATAAATTAGGGAAAGGTGTGCGGGACCGGGCAACCTAGCCGCACGGCCATGCCCTAGCCATGGTTGGTCCTACACCTTGCAATCCCTAATTTTCCATAATTATTAATGAAACTTCCGGGTTTGAGCAAAATTCATGATTTCTCCATATTTTCTCAAATATTGCTCAAATCACGAAAAACGAAAAGCCAATATAGTCACACGACTGGCTAGCCTCTCACGGAAATTTCAAATATTAAAACACTTTTATTTTAATATTTTCAAAATATTGATGAATTGAGCATACATGCTCATTCCAACAAAAATCGAGAATTCTCAGTCAAGATGAAACTCTTCTGAAAATTCACTATGTTGCTCGAACGCGCATTAGAAAATACTGAAAATCTTAGTATGGAAACACGGACACCACGGAAACACGTGCATGCCTCCATGACCGACCAGAGTAATTCCTAGAGCTTACACAAGGCCGGTCCCACACATTCTCATAATTCTAACCTAATTTGCTCGATTGCTCATACTGGGCCCGAACTCTCTCCAATCAACTGGAGGATTCTCCATATGACCAACAACCGGTCTCGTGACCACCAAGATTCGGTCCCATGCCCTCTTGGTCGGTCCTCATCTCTCACACCTAGGTTTTATCACCTAATGCTGAACCCAGCAATATTTCAAAAAATGGTGAAACCGGCATTGAATCATCGTTCTTTCACCAACTCTAAAACTAAGAACCCTAGTGCATGCTCACTCAATCACCGTGCATCACATGGACGCTCATCATCCCATGTGGTCAATCCCTCTTCACTCATGACCAATTTTCAACAATTCAGCAATTGTTGGAGGATTGATCAAAAATTAGGGTTTCGAACAAATGCTTCACGAATCACCATTCTGAGCAAGTTCAAACACAAAATTATGTTGATTCATTAATCAACATCCAAATTAATAATATTCGGTAATTCACCAATATTTTTGATTAATATTTTATTGGGTCACGACACCACCAGTAAATAATTCTTTGAATTGAGAAATACTTGATCAGTTGCTCGAATATTGATCCAACCATCAATATTCGGTAACTCATCAGTAGTTTGTCGAATTGAGCAACACTTGCTAAATTGCACGTCAAATTATTAATATTCAGTGTTTTGGTGAATTGAGAAATACTTGCTCAGTTGCACACCAAAATTATCAAATTCGTCGAATTGAGCAATACTTGCTCAGTTGCTCGACAAACTCTCAATATTCGGCAATTCGTCGAGTTGAGAAATACTTGCTCAGTCTCTAGTCAGTAATTCATTGACATCTCAGAGAACTACATGTTCAATCCATGAATCGCCGAGCATTCACCACTTATGCTCGATTCAACAAAATTAGACTCACAGTCTAAATCAGTCAACAACTGACCAACTAATACACGTCTGCCTTGCAGACTCCACGATTCGTGAAATCTCAATCACGTCACAAATAGGGGATATCACTTAGGGTTTTGGTCTGGCGGTCTACGGCACGTGGATTCATCCCACAGTGACAAATGTGCGTAAGTCGTGTGAACGGTTGAAGGAGTTAGCAAAGTAGTGGGTACACGATTAATCAAGTCTCTGCATGACATGGAACTGACTTTACCACGATCTCCCACTTTCCCTCTCTTTCACTCAAGAAACCGTCATACTTACATGGATCAGTGGTACATCATTCTTGCAATATAAATAAGTCTAAATCGAGGATGTGGAATATCATCAATCATCGATTATCATCATTATCCGTCAACAACTCGATATAAACTTATTCACAGAACTCAACTTCAGCAGTTCAGCAATATTGCAGAAACCTTCAACACACCCACAATCCTTGATCATCAGTGATCTCACATAACTCTCAGCTTTCATCCTACAGATCAACCCATCTCCCTCTTCGTGACCGAATTGACTCTGGAACGGCCATTGTCTTGGTGTAGGCCGGAGTCATACAGATTGATTTCCCAAATCTAAGCACCCCCTTTGCAGTGGTGCATCTGTGTGAGGTTCAGCAGTTCGCTCGGTTGAGGAGTCTCGACAGCACGGTCGACTCTTCACTTTCCTAGAAAACCAGCAAACCATTTTCCCCCATCTACAGATTGGCGACCACAGTGGGAGATTAATCTCTCGGTTGCAATCTTTCATTTCCGTAAGATAGTTGGTCTTAGATCTAATTCAGTTTCTCAAAACTCCAGTCAGATTCTTTCAAATAGTGACGCTTCTCTAACTCACCCGAATGATTCTGATAACATTCATCATCCATACTTTACTACTCCCTTTTCATCTATTGGTGCATTTTATGGAGAAATTCCGTCACTAGCTGAACTGGCGTGAAGGAAAGATATTTTGGAAAGGAACATAAATCGATTGACACCACTGACGCTAACCCTCAAGCCAAAAGCTTCACCACTTATGAAAAGACGGTGGAACAAGAGGTCACACATATAATCGAGAATCTATGTGAACTTCTGCATTTCTCCAGAGATCAGCGCACAGACACGTTTGTCGCTCTCACCAAAATATCATCCGATGTGCGAATAGTTCCATCATCTCCGGTGGTTGAACAAGTGTCCATGGTATATGAACTCTCAATCAACAACATCACCTTCACTGAGGAAGACTGAATGGCGGAGGAAGGGCATAAACGAGCCTTGTTCGTTACTGCTTCCATTAAGGACTCTGAATTCAGGAGAGTTCTCATCGATACAGGTGCTTCCACGAATCTTATAACTATGAAGACTCTCAAGGAGGCCAAAGTTCCACAAAGCAAGATCATTCATCATCCCATATTAATGGCGGGTTTTTAAGGAAGCCAGAGTCACACATATGGGTATGTCTATGTGGATCTGAAAGTAGGGTCGATTCAATCCACTGTCAAATTTCACGTGATCAAGAAAGACCCTGACTATCACATGATACTCGGAAGGCCATGGATTCACGACAATAAAGTTGTTCCTTCGACGTACCATCAATGTATGAAAGCTTTATTCAACGACAAAATTGTCCGTATCCCAGCCTCAGTGTCTCCTTATGCTCCGGTTTACGATGATGAGTTCCTAGAACATCCAAAGAGCATCCCCGAACCTCCAAGCAAGATCTTCAGTATTCCACTCCCAAGTTGGAAATCTATTGAGAAAGTCGACAAACCATCATCAACAGATGCCAAATCCGTCAAGTTGTCCACCACACTACTCAAGCATCGTCAAGGTACGACTTAGAAAAAGTCCAACTTTATTACTGATTATGATGCAGAGGGGAGAGTCATTTATCTCCGTTGTAAGGATTAGCAATTAACATGGGAGGTCGATGAAAAGTCTCCCCGCCCTGAAGAATCATGCCAGAGTGAGCAATCGCCTGATGAAGAAATTCAAGATGCACCACGACAGCTGCAAGATGGCATAGATTCCACAACCGACGACCTCGAGACTATTAACATTGGAACGGATGAAAACCCAAGGCCAATTCTAATCAGTTCTCCTCTCTCATCCGAGGAACGATAAGGATTGATACGCCTGTTGAAAGAGTATCAAGATATCTTCGCCTGGACGTACGAAGAGATGTCTGGCCTAGACGACAAATTGGTTACTCATCATCTGCACACCACTTCCGGTTCCAAACCCGTCAAACAGCCGCCCAAGAAATTCAGACACGAAGTTAAGGAACAAATCAAGGTGGAGAACCAGAAACTACTAATAGCAGGGTTCATCAAACCCATTCAACATCCAACATGGCTGGCGAACATTGTCCCAGTCAGGAAGAAAAATGGACAGATCCGGTGCTGTGTATATTTCAGGAACCTAAACAAGTGCTGCCCAAAGGATGACTTTCCATTGCCAAACATTGATATGCTCGTCGATGCAACCAGTGGCCATGACATGTTCTCGTTCATGGATGCTAATAATGGATATTACCAAATCAAGATGTACGAACATGATGCTAACAAGACTGCATTCAGAACCCCCATTAGAAACTTCCACTATACAGTGATGCCTTTCGGCTTGAAGAATGTAGGAGCCACTTATCAGCGGTCCATGACTGCAATATTTCATGATATGATGCACAAGCAAGTAAAAGACTATGTCGACGATGTGGTGGTGAAATCAAAGACCTGGGCATCCCACCTAGACATTCTGAGACAAGTATTCGAAAGATGCAGAGAATACAAACTGAAGATGAATCCCATGAAACTTGCTTTTGGTGTTTCTTCCGGAAAGTTTCTAGGATTCTTGGTCACTGCAGAAGGAATCAAGGTCGACCCAGATAAAACAAAATCCATTACTACCATGCCGCCTCTACGAATTGTGAAAGAGCTCCAGAGTTTCATGGGCAAAGTCAATTACATCCGGCGTTTCATTCCTGGACTCGCTCAACTCATTGCTTCATTCACTCCTCTGTTGAAGAAAGGAGCAAATTTTGCATGGACAACCGTTCAACAAGAAGCATTCCAGAAAATACAGCAAATATTGTTATCACCTGCTGTCATGAAATCTCCAATGCAAGGACGGCCTCTGATACTTTACACAGCTTCCAGTGACGTGTCTATTGGAGCAATCCTCGCTCAAGAGGATGAAGAAGGTACCAAACACCCAATCTATTAATTCAGTCGCACAATGAGGGATGCTCAACTCCGGTACCCAAAAGCTGAAAGGGCGTGTCTGGCATTGGTTCATGCAATTCAGAGGTTCATACATTATCTACTATCAAACAGGGTCGTGTTGATGGCCAAAGCTGATCCTATAAAGTTCTTACTGTCGAAACCTGCTCTGATCGGAAAACCAGCGAAATGGCTACTTCAAATGTCAGAATTTGACATAGCGTGTGTCCCTCCAAAAGCAATCAAAGGACAAGAAGTTGTAGAATTACTTGCCGCTTTCCCTGGAGAAGACATCACAATATTGCATGAAGAAGTGCTCGGTGAGTTTCCAGAAATTTCAATCATTCAGGAAGAAACGTGGCTATTATATTTTGATGGGTCCGCCACTCCGAGAAATGATACCGGTGGGGCGGGTATTGTGTTGGTATCTCCATCCGGTGAAGTCTTCTCACATTCATTCAAGCTGGATTTCCATTGCCCCAACAATTCAGCAGAATATGAAGCTTTTTTCCTAGGGCTATCTTTGGCCAAGAAAGCAGGAGCGAAACATCTAGGAATCAGGGGAGACTCAAAGTTGCTGGTCAATCAAATGAATGGCGTATACTCTCTCAAACAAATAACACTTGCTCCATTCAGGACTGAGGCACAACGACTATTAGCTCATTTTTCCGATGCAACAATTGTCCCTACTGGACGCACCAACAATAGACATGATGATTGTCTAGCGACCCTAGCATCCAAACTGCAATTTGAGGGGTCTGAGAAATCCATCACTGTGCAAAGACGCGCTGTGTCATCCACCTGGCTTACTCAAGTCGAAGATGCTCAGTCAAGCGACTGGCGAGCGCCCATTATTCATGAATTGTTCAATTCTCTTACGGAGGGGAAAATTAGCCTCAAGGAGTTGAAAAACTTTTTCGTGCTGCACGAAGCGTTATATTATCGCAATCCTGATGGATCCCTGTTTCGATGCCTCGGAGATGAAGAAGCCGGTGAACAACTCAAACGTATACATGAAGAAGTATGTGGGCAAACTCTAGTGGTCACACTTTACAGAAGGCTTCAAAGGCTCGGATACTATTGGCCTTCCATGGAAGCTCAGTCGAGGATGCTGCAAGGATCATGTCCCAATTTTCAGACACCACCTCATCATTTGGAGGTTCTAACACTTCATCACACTGGGGATTGGAGAGAACCTTACATAAAATATCTTCGTGATAACGATCTTCCGTCAGAGGAGAGAGGTGCAATCAAACTCATTCAGAGAGCCAAACGTTTTGTCTACTTGGAAGGGGTTTTGTGTCGCAAAATCTTCGGTGAGAATATCCTGAGATGCTTGGCCGAGCATGAAATTGCCATAATTTTGAAAGAAATGCATGAAGGTGAACACCAAGGGAAGAAGAAATTGTTTCTCCAAATCCATGAGAAATATTACTGGCCAACCATGGAAGATGACGCAGCTGCCTACATTCGGAGATGTCATCAATGCCAAGTTCATGGTAACCTCATCCACACTCCTTGTCTTCCATTACATTCTGTGAGCAAACCGTGGCCCTTCTATAGTTGGGGACTGGATATCATAGGAAAGATCAATCTGACATCTTCAAAGCAGCATGAATACATCATCACATCAACAGAGTATTTCACCAAATAGGTCGAGGCTATTCCTCTTCGAAGCACCACTGGAGTCACAATTGCATATTTCATCAAAGAGTTCATCATATGCAGATTCGACGTTCCTAAACATATCATCACGGATAATGGAACTCCTTTTGCCAACAAACATGTTGCAGAATTGCTCGAAGCATACGGAATCAAACATATTTTCTCCACACCATACTAACCCCAAGGAAACGGAAAGGCGGAGAGTACCAACAAAACCTTGATCCGGATTCTCAGTCGAACAGTTCATGATAATCCACGGACGTGGCGTGAGGAATTACCCATGGCTTTATGGGCCTACAGAGCCGTACCAAGAAGCTCAATTGGGATTTCACCATACTCTCTCGTTTATGGCACCGATGCCATTCTCCCAGCCGAAATCAAGGTTCTCTCTGCAAGAATCGCAGCATCTAGTGGAGTACAATGGGATGAAGCATAAGTCTCAGATTCAAGAATTATTGAATTGGACGTGCTCGATTCAAGAAGAGCCAAGGTGGAAAAATATGTACAAACCTACAAACAAAGGGTTTCCAAGGCCTACAACAAACTGGTAAGACCTCGAACATTTCAAGTAGGAGATTTGGTTTTGAAAACAGAAAATCATATCCAACAAGACATGTGCGCTCCCAAGTTCTCTCCGAAATGGGAAGGACCTTATGTGATCATCAAGGCAGTATCCAGCAGATATTACAAAATCTTAGCTGTTAATGGAGGAGTTGAAGGAAACATCATCAACGGCAAGTGGCTCAAGGCGTATTATGCTTGAACAATCATTGGAAGTATTAAATTTCTAAATGTAATTTCTGTTTTCTCCAAAATAGCAATATGCTCATTCACTCAAAATTCAAAATATCCTATGAATCTCACAAAAATCTGTCAATCACCTAATTTATTCAAAACAAAATCTCAAACCTACATAAAATCTTCCTCTCACTCAGAACAAACCATCCAACAGAGGATAATCTCTATAGAAAACCCTGTCAAGCTTCTTCTGGAAATTTTTGGTTTTCACATTCAAGTCCTGAACTGCCTTCTCAACTCGTGCTGACTCCAAGGCGAGTGTCTTTTCCTCCTCCAATATGGCAGTAGACGCGGAAATTGCATCAGTAACAGTCGCCGCCTTGTGAATTTTGATCATCTCGAGTCGATGACGAAGCCAACCTATGTTAAACGGCAGGGTTTCACAGTTTGAAATCATCTCATCCCATTTGTGCAGTTCATGATTCTTCACATCTCACAGATGCGTCCGGTTCATCTCTTCAATGATCGGTAACAACCCTGCAACTGAAGTTAGGAGGGTTGGTAGAAAGCCTTTCCATACTTCGGTCATAGCAATATGCCCGTACCTTCTCCAAATTTTGGTGTACAGGGGCGCGTAACACTTGGGAATGACGAATCCCCCAACCACTTCATTATTCGGGCAATTGTTGATCATGGGAGCCTCAAACGGGAGTCCATCTGTTGGATACTCAGGAGCACGAGATCTAACCTCAGTCTCCACAGAATCAGTGGAGTTCTCGTCGACACGGTTGTTGCTATCATCAATCACAACCGCGGATTTCCCGTTCTTCCTTTTTCTAGCATCGACGACGACATGAACATCAACCTGCGATGAAATGATGGAGTATTTAATGGTATTGACCATTGATCATGGTAAAAATCTCAGTCCAGAAGTTATGAAATTACTTACAGACGTTCCGGCATCAACATGAGCCGACTTATACTGGGCAGGAGCTTTAACCGTCCGTTTAGGTCTCAAGCTACGAGAGGAATGCTGATTCTTTTCATTATCCTGCAATAAATTCTTTTCTTTTGATCAATCATCCTGATCGAGCAAAAGACAAGAGAAGAAATGTAACTCACCGAGACGGATACTGCCACAACATGTTCGGCATGAGATTCACTTCTGGAAGAAACACTGCTTCTGGACATGGTGGCGAGAGGTAGGATTGTGATCAAAATTTCTTTTGATGATACACAAAGGAAACAGATGGTCGACTGTTTAAATAAAACCCTAAGTCCAATGTGGATGCTTATCCCCTAATGGATAAATAAGTCTGCTGCGGTTTCTACTGAAACCCTAAATCTCGAATCAAATGCGTGACAGATGAGAGAAGAGTAACAATGCTGGGGACTGACAGTTCAGATGTAATTAACATTACAACTATGGATTGATCATATGGTAGGCCACGTGTTTTCTAGACAGCTCATGTGATTGCATTCTGTGGGTAATTATTTTCTATGTGGACACTGGTCCATCTACTGGAGATGTGAGGAAAATTCAGAAAGGAGATACTACAACGAATTACGGTTCAAAAAATAATAATCTCTAAAGAAACATCTCTACAGCCAAGCTGCTTAAACCAGAGAACATCTACTTTAATGGAAAATAAATAATCTCAGAGAGGTTTATGAGCCAAATTAATTGTCAGATTCGTCAGAGTCATCGGACTTGTCAGAATTATCATATTCATCATCATCGTCCTTTGCAGAATCCTCTTCGAGTTCTTCATCAGAATCACTATCACGGCCATTGATGAAGTCTGGGTGGATATTAGGATCATCTGAGTTCGAGTCATCCTCTGCTTCGTACTCAGCTTCGAGTTCATCTTCAACCTGCTTCGCAATCTTTTGAATTTCTATGGTACGCCGGTCTGGCTTAATCTCGTAATTCCATACCATCCACACAGTTTCCTCTTCAGAAGTATTAGCGTCAGAGTCGGAGGGTACACCATCAACAAATCGACGCCTCTCTTCAGCCGCCTGTATCCTGCGCCGGATTCGATCCTTTCTACTTCGACGATCCTCCATCTCATCATCCCGATACTTTCTCTTCATGAGCTCTTCATAAGAGATCCTTCGGTCATTAAGGGGTATGCTACCTTTAGCTCCCTAAACATAATTCGTTTTAGATCGCGATTTGGCTGCATAATACTTGGAATCCTCATCAGAAGAGCTGGAGGAGTAATCGCTACTGCTGCTGGTGGAAACCATCATTGTCTGGAATCAAATCAGAAGCACAGAATTACAAACGACCTAATGATATCAGTTTCAACAATGAAAATGGTAATCCCCAACTCTTACCTATTTTACGATTTCACTAGACTTTAGTGATGACACGAAACTTCGAAAACTTGCTCACTCCTTCAAACCTGCGAAGACGAGAAAAACTTATCATTCTAGAGTCAACACTGACTTTTTCACAAAACTATGAATAGTTCACATAACCTTTCATGTGAACATTCACTGATTTTCTACATGTGTGCATATACTATAAAATCTCAAAACTCATACATACATTTGTCATCACGTAGACAGTTGTTTTCTTTCAGAAATTGCTCAAAAATCATAAATTTATTTTCATAAAACCGTGAATAATCCACGTAAATTTTTACTGAGTGAACATCCACTGGTTTTCCAAAAATTGGACAGACGTCCATTCTACAATTGCGAAAACTCACATACAGATATTATTTCACCGTGAATAATTGTCTACTTTCAATAGTTGTTCAAAATCAAAACATTGATTTTACAAAAATATATAACGTGAAACTCATGTAACTTTGAAAATATGTATTTTCTTGGTCCCTCTCGTGAGCATCCGTCTTTGAAACGAGAGTATATTTTCAAAAATAAAATTTTTCATGATAGATCATAGACAAAATTTTATTACTAACAGACGCACGTCTATTCAAAAAAAAAAACTTTTCTCTCGTACGAGCATCCACCTTTGAAATGAGGGTTTATACACTTTGTGAAATCTCACATATTTAAAAAATAAAAGTTTGGTTTTCATGAAAGCTCGTAGACAAAATTTTATGTCATTAGACTCAGGTCTATTTTGTTTGTTTCTTAAACTAACGAACGAACGTCTGTTCCTTAAACAAAGATTTCCTTTTTTGGGTCGATCCCATAAACGCTGAACTGACCAAAACTGGACTTTCAACCGACCAAATCAGCAGTGACTCATCTCTCCACGCTCACGGGATGACACTCTATCTTACTATCAGGGTTCTCATCTGTGCATTTGCTCGTACATGACATCATTGGGGTAAATTGAGGATTCTGAAACTACCTTTGTAGACTGAGTTCAACCACTGATCTCGTGGACTGAAAATCACCATTTAATGCTTACATCGGAAAATGACAGTTCCTCACTAAGCAGGGGACTTAATGTAGATGGTGGATTTTCAACAAAGGTCAAAACCGTAAAATCATGATACTGCATGTTTCTGACACGGATTCAGGGATCCATGTGACGATTCGTGTTTTACGAAGTATGATGCATATGTCGCTCGAAAGGCCTCTCTGGAGCGTTCAGCACCGGGAATTTCATCATAGCCTCTATGTAGAATAACGTAATTGTGCGGTTCTCCGTAAGATTGAGAGCTTAACGCCTTCAGGATGCCGGTGACACTCACTGTTCCCTGACTACATAGAGGAATTCGCCTCTACATAGAAGAACAATTGGGCGGTTCTCCGTAAGATTGAGAGCAATAACGTCTTCAGGACGGTGATACTCACTGTTCCTGATTATGTAGAGAGACCCGTGTATAGACTCAGGCGGTCCTCCATACATGAAATGTTGAGAGGGCAAAACGTCTTCGGGACATTAGCAACACTCGCTGATTTACTGACTATACGCAAGAGATTAAATTCTAGGTCATATTCACCACTGAATTCCTAGAAGATAATCTATCTTATCTCATTACTCCTATTTCATGATAGAAATGGTAATAGATAAATGTATTACTCCAATTTCATGATCGAATCCACGCCTGATCTCATGAAATGGTAATAGATGTTACTCCGATTTCATGGTCGAATCCACGGCTGATCTCATGAAATGGTAATATCACCACTTATTTTATTACTCCGATTTCATGATCGAATCCACGGTTGATATCATGAAATGGTAATAGATATTACTCCGATTCATGGTCGAATCACCACTGTCCCGTGGAATGGTAATATCACCGCTCATTTCATTACTCCGATTTTATGGTCAAATCTGCGATTCCATGAGATGGTGATTAAATATCATTTTATTATTCTGAATCCATAGTCCAATCCGCTGCTGATTTTATGGATTGATAATAAATAACTACTCATCTTATTACTCAGTTTCATGAATTATTCTCTACTGAATTTCATCAATCAGTAATAAATACCCAACAACCGGGCATCTGAACCATCACTGAGTAAGCCCCACAAAAATGGTGCGATTGTACTCGACAATGATGCACGACTGAGCACTCGGATGCACGAACGAGTGTCCAAAAATATGAAATAATGAGGAATCCTTCGCAAAACAGGAGAAAATAATAAATATTAATAAAATAACAAGAGGCACCCAGGGCTGGGCCCACCAGCCGGACGGCCGACCATTCCCTAGCCATGGTCGGTCCGTGCCTCTCCCATTATTTTCCTTATTTCTTGTTATTTCGTGAACTCACGAAAACTCCTTGGTTTTAGCAACTTTCCTTGTTTTTGCAAAACTCGTGAATTCTCCATAACTTGGTGGATTCACGAAATAATATTATAAAATAAGGAGAGGTGTGCGGGACCGGGCAACCTAGCCTGCCAGCCATGCCTAAGCCATGGTCGGTCCCATACCTCACAATCCTTATCTTTTTATAATTATTATTATTCCCTAATCTCACGAAACTCCTCCGTTTCAACAAAAACTCATGGATTCTCCATAACTTCATGGATTCTCCATAACTTCTAGGATTCATGAAAAATAAATATCATAAATTAGGGAAAGGTGTGCGGGACCGGGCAACCTAACCGGCCGGCCATGCCCTAGCCATGGCCGGTCCTACACCTTGCAATCCCTAATTTTCCATAATTATTAATGAAACTCCCGGGTTTGAGCAAAATTCATGATTTCTCTTTATTTTCTCAAATATTGCTCAAATCACGAAAAACGAAAAGCCAATATAGTCACACGACTGGCTGGCCTCTCACGGAAATTTCAAATATTAAAACACTTTTATTTTAATATTTTCAAAATATTGATGAATTGAGCATACATGCTCATTCCAACAAAAATCGAGAATTCTCAGTCAAGATGAAACTCTTCTGAAAATTCACTATGTTGCTCGAACGCGCATCAGAAAATACTGAAAATCTTAGTATGGAAACAAGGACACCACGGAAACACGTGCATGCCTCCATGACCGACCAGAGTAATTCCTAGAGCTTTCACAAGGCCGGTCCCATACATTCTCATAATTCTAACATAATTTGCTCGATTGCTCATACTGGGCCCGAACTCTCTCCAATCAACTGGAGGATTCTCCAAATGACCAACAACCGGTCCCGTGAACACCAAGAGTCGGTCCCATGACCTCTTGGTTGGTCCTCATCTCTCACACCTAGGTTTTATCACCTAACGCTGAACCCAGCAATATTTCAAAAAATGGTGAAACCGGCATTGAATCATCGTTCTTTCACCAACTCTAAAACTAAGAACCCTGGTGCATGCTCACTCGAGCACCGGGAATCACATGGACGCTCATCATCCCATGTGGTCGGTCCCTCTTCACTCATGACCAATTTTCAGCAATTCACCAACTGTTGAAGGATTGATCAAAAATTAGGGTTTCGAACAAATGCTTCACGAATCACCATTCTGAGCAAGTTCAAGCACAAAATTATGTTGATTCAGTAATCAACATCCAAATTAATAATATTCGGTAATTCACCAATATTTTTGATTAATATTTTATTGGGTCACGACACCACCAGTAAATAATTCGTTGAATTGAGTAATACTTGCTCAGTTGCTCGAATATTGATCCAACCATCAATATTCGGTAACTCATCAGTAGTTTTTCGAATTGAGCAACACTTGCTCAATTGCACGTCAAATTATCAATACTCAGTGTTTTGGTGAATTGAGAAACACTTGCTCAGTTGCACACCAAAATTATCAAATTCGTCGAATTGAGCAATACTTGCTCAGTTGCTGGACAAACTCTCAATATTCGGCAATTCGTCGAGTTGAGGAATATTTGCTCAGTCTCTAGTCAGTAATTCATTGACATCTCAGATAACTACATGTTCAATCCATGAATCGCCGAGCATTCACCACTTATGCTCGATTCAACAAAATTAGACTCACAGTCTAAATCAGTCAACAACTGACCAACTAATACACGTCTTCCTTGCAGACTCCACGATTCGTGAAATCTCAATCACGTCACAAATGGGGGATATCACTTAGGGTTTTGGTCTGGCGGTCTACGGCACGTGGATTCATCCACAATGAGAAATCTGCGTAAGTCGTGTAAACGGTTGAAGGAGTTAGCAAAGTAGTGGGTACACGATCAGTCAAGTCTCCGCACGACATGGAACTGACTTTACCACGATCTCCCACTTCCCACTCTTTCACTCAAGAAACCGTCACACTTACAGGGATTAGTGGTACATCATTCTTGCAATATAAATAAGTCTAAATCGAGGACACGGAATATCATCAATCACCGATTATCATCATTATCCGTCAACAACTCGATATAAACTTATTCACATAACTCAACTTCAGCAGTTCAGCAATATTGCAAAAACCTTCAACACACCCACAATCCTTGATCATCACTGATCCCACACAACTCTCAGCTTCCCTCCTACAGATCAACCCATCTCCCTCTTTGCGACCAAATTGACTCTGGAACGCCATTGTCTTGGTTTAGGCCGGAGTCATACAGATTGATTTCCCGAATCTAAGCACCCCATTTGCAGCGGTGCATCTGTGTGAGGTTCAGCAGTTCGCTCGGTTGAGGAGTCTCGACAGCACGCTCGACTCTTCACTTTTCTAGAAAACCAGCAAACCATTTTCCCCCATCTACAGGGGGGTATTTGATTTGGTTTTTAGATTTTAAGTTTTAGGAGAAGGGTATAACAGTCTTTTCATAATGTTTTTTAATTAATCTAAGGGTGTTTTATTATTTTCGCCCAAAAAAACACTCCTTAACAGACACCTTTGGTTGGGGGAAGTAATTCATATCCCCCAATTAGTTTCCATATCCCCAATTGCGCGTTCTTAATATATTTGGCTGACTCATACGAAATTGCCCTAATTAAAAACAAACTGATCGCAAAGTTTTTGAAAGAAACATGCTAATCTTTTTGCCAACCCCTACGCACGAACAAAACTTTTCTCCTGCTTTCTCGGTTTTCTGAAACTTGATGAGCACCGCCATAACCATGAAACCCTTAGAAAGTTTTCAAAATCTAGGATCGTTTTTAACAGTCCACTAAACCTCTTCCATAGGTTTTTGTTCTCAGAAAAGTGATCCGAGGAGAGCGAATAGGAGAAAGGTGCAATGGCAAACTGAGAAATATAATTATCCAGTTCAGAAGAAGGTGACAGCAGCACATAGGAGGAATCCAAGTCAGAAGAAGGTGAAAGCTGTACCGGAGAAAAAGCCAAAGAAGAAAAAGAGTAGGAAGGAACTGCTTCTTCCTAGTTACTTCCTCTTTTTTTCTTTTACTTCCAGTTGGACAATTAGATGCTAAAGTGAAAATTTATGGAAGATTTTGCATTAGTACTTCCGAGTTCCGACAGATAAATATATGAAAAGTGATGACACCATTTGCTTTGACAAGATTGATCCAAGCCTCTGATCCCGTAATTAATTGGTCATACATACTATGTTCATTCACCAGAGATCTTTTTTTCGAAGGAAAATGTTAAATTGAAAAGGAAAATGCAGTTAACAACTCTCAACAAACTGAAAATCTAACTAGTAACAAAGACGTAGACACCCAATTTCTGCACCAAAAAAAACTGGGACGCATCCCAAACAACTAAATACAATAGGGTTAACCAACTCTTAACAGTTCGAAGCCTGCAACACACAGCAGATCCAGCTGTTCGATGACTGCAGGTCCATGTCGTTCCTTGTACTGCATTTCTATGACTGCATCCCACGACAAAGAATGTAGTACAGACCATGTCTTCAGTTCCCACCATGTTTATGCACTAATCTGCATCTAAACAGATAGTTTCCATTTCCCAATTCTTCTTGCAACTTCCATTTTCACGAAATGGTCAATACTGCCGCATTTTCTCTTTTCTTGTCGTAGTAGTCACCACAATAAGTCATGACTTGAGATTTAGGGTTTAACAGTGTTTAGGTTTTTGGTGATAATAAGAGGAAAATTCTGATTTTATCCCCTTGAGTTTGCATAGGTTAGGTTATAACCGTGGGTGGGCTAAAGGGTATTTGGGAGGAAAAAAAACTTAAAATTTGACTCGGTAAACAAATCGTCCTAGTCACCGAATCGACTGCGATTTTTGCTCTTTTCGGATCCATTTTTGCTCTTCCTTTAACAAAAATCATTTTAATCGATCACTCTTTGAAAGTATTTTGTCGAAAAAATCAGGAGATTTTAAAAAATTAAATATCAAAAAAAAATATCATAAAATAGGATAGATTACTCTCTTCTTATTACACTCCACATACACCGAACTCATATTCCTTCGATGATCGATAACCTTTAAAAAATATTTCTCACTCATTCTGGAATGCGCCTCATTCCAACTTCTGTTAGAGACAACTTCTGTTAGAGAGAAACCTGATGTATAATCTGCTACCCGCCATTATTAACTTTCTTTCCTTCCTGATCGATGAAGAAATCTTCCTGAGTTTCAGATTTGAAAACCCGCGATTTCTTTGTTGGTTTATCTTCCTTAATCTGTTCGTCTCGCCGATTTCGTATTGAAGATGGATTTCAGAGAAATATCAACGCTGAAGGTGATCATTGGCTAGTGAAATTGTGTTTGTTGCGATTGGTGGTGAGATTTCTAATCTTCTTGTTGTTTAATTGGGTATTGCAGTATTTAATTTGAAGCTAGAGTTTTAAAAGTTAGGGATATTAGCAATTGACGTGATTTAAAAATTGGGGTTTCTGATAAATAATTAGAAGAATGCATGATTAGTATAGGATTAAATTACCTCTAGTAATTGTATGTTGCACTTATTCATCAATCCTTTTCATATCGACGATAACAAATTTCTGTCCAACCGATCGAACAATCTCAAATGCCAATTTCTGACTAAAATGATGGTTTAAGCAAAAGGACATATCATGTGATTCTCTTGCTCTATTTTTCCTTATTTTTTCCCTATTCTCTTGCTTTATTCTCTGTTCTGATTCTGCAAGAGTTACTTTATGCAGAGACCAAAACAAAACAAGTTTCTTCTCCTAAACCAGGTTAGTCTTTTTCTTTCTATTCATTGTTTAATATGTAATTTCATTTTAATATTTCGGATGAATGAACTCTATTAGTTGCTTGGAGATTGTACTCTGTGAATTGCTGACTAACTTCTTAATCCAACTACAGCGCAGTTTCCATTCTGTTCACTAACCAATTTGTCCGTCCCTGACCAGCTAGAACACCACGAAACTCTTTTAACTCCCTGTTGCATCCATATATGAACTCGTAGTTTCTGCAGTTAACATCATCTCCTTTCACATTCAAAATCGCTTACAGCCAACCCCAATCTTCATCTACAACTCGACCCCAAATCGTCAACAGGAACACCAATTTCTACTTCAAAAGCTTCCTCCACCAGTTCAGCAACTCAACCAACAAGCGCATCTTGATTTTCTATAGCCTGAATTCTCAATTCATTTCACCGTTAATCAACCAATATGAGAATATATAACACATGCCGGCAGACAATCCAACACCACCAGCAACTGTTCAAACCACCAAGGACAATCAACACCATTTTTAGCCGTAACCCACTGTAGTTTGTCGAGCAAAAATAATCACTGCCTTTCTGGACCTTGCTTTTCTGCTGCCAAAGTTCTTAATCGAGATACAGTTTCAACTTAAAATTCACCAAAACCCAAGTTGACTGAATCATCATTCATGCACAGTCAGTACCCCATTTCCATTTCTCTCTCTGTTGCTGACCAAATGGCAAGACTCGGCCAGTGAATGCACAGACTAATACAAATTAGACCCACTGTTGGTGATCGAGACATCCACCACTGCAATTGCTCACTTGTTCTCATGCCTTATAACACCTTCAATCAGTCGCGGCAACCAACGTTTCAGCTGAATTCCCATTGCAGTCCTGTACAAAAGCCAACGTAATGCCAAGCTAAGATGAACCCGCAGCCATTAGCCAAACGTAGAACCAATTTTTGCTTGCTACCGATTCGCATGCACCCTGGACTTCTAAATTTCAACTCCTTGTATACCAGATCACAACAGCTCACCCAATGACCCTGTAAGCGCCTCCACCAGTTGCTACTAGCTCGACCTAAATCAGTTGACGCAACCCAAGGCATCAGTTCTCTTTGAGACTGATTTTGACTGTAAATTCTAGCTAATCAAGACCCATATTTTCATAATTCGAACCCGATACAAATCAGTACAGCCAACACCTTTCTCCATCTCGACTACAGCACTTTCTTTACCTCGGCTACAGCTCCATTCCTTTCCCAGTTCATGCCGATCAGCCCTTAATTGAAATATCAAGAGCGCTTGAATTTACCAGACCCGTTTCTCTTTCATTCTCAGCTTCTAGAAATACTGAATTTATCCACCATTCACTCAAAGCTGAACATAAAGAATTGTGAACAGCTGCTTGATTTCTTTTCATAAGAAACAAAATGTGGTGATGAGAATGCCACTGCCACTTATTCCTTTCTCAACTTTGTTCATTCACTGCTTGGTAAGTGGGCAAACAAAGATAACTCTAGGCCACTGTAGTGATTTTTCCCCTGGCCGTGAAATGATGTGCCCAAGCAACTGGGGCGACAAACTCTGAAGCCCAAATTAATTAAGCTCCGTCTCATTTTGGTTCCGGGAGAAACTTCGGTGAATTTTGCCGCAAACACCAATTTAGCTTCTGTTTTAGCTGTTTATTCTGTGGATGACCAGAATTGCTTGTAATTTCTAGAAATGACTTAAAATATTATTGTTAGCAAAATAACGAGTCCTAGCTAACGTAGTTATGGATGGAAATGCGTCGCACTTAAGTGCTTATCGCTGACTAACCTTAATAATGAGTTTGCATACAAGTAACCAATCCTTATAACTGAAGGAATCTTCTTTCATGAATTCAGTGCCTATTATGTCAAATTTTTAGGCTTTTTTTCAATGTTTTTCTCTTGTTTAGTTGATGATATTCATCTGGTGTGTCTGGAATTTTATGTAGGCTGAAAACCTGAACTAGGAGTTTGTCCTGCTGTTTGCAGTTGATGATATTTATGTAGTCTAGCTCTAGCAATGACAGATCTCACTTTGTGTAGTATTACTGTATTAGGCAAGTTAAACCTTATTAATTTTGTTAATCGATTTAGCATGTATATACATAATTGGTGGTTTAAGTGGTGTTAGGGAATTGGTAGACGCTACATGTTATTCTTGACTGATTTTATCCTAGTTTGCTTTGGGATGCACATAATGCTTGTAAATTTTGTTGTTTTGCATCTTATACGGTACTCAGGACCAGTTAGTCCTTATGTTTTTTTTTTTACTTTCCACAAACCTATTTGTATGTTGTAATGGGTTATTTTATCTTCATGGTATAGAGATGCATTTGCTTATTTTTAACTTTCAGAATATCGGGAGAAGTGGATAAATCTTGGATGTTTGAATCAGATAGGTTTGGTAAAGTATATAGAGATGGGGTGAAGTTTTTCATTCAGTATGCATCTACAAATGGTTTTTGGAAAACAAACTGTGTCTGCCCATGCGCAAAATGTGAAAATAGACATCCTCGGAGTATTGGGATAGTGGAGCAACATTTGTACGAGAACGGTATGGTGAGGAGCTGGCGGTTCATATTGCAGTGAGCAATCTAGCAAAGAAGATGTACTTCCAGATTTGACTGTTTTTATTGAAGCTGCATTTGAAGTTAAAGATAATTTATACTATAATCTCGAACTTTCAAGATTGATGGTCGTATTCGGACGACTCGGAAAAATATGACATGATTCACCATTTCTTGAAAAGATGCACAAAATGTATTGTCGAGCTTAAATTTTGACAAGAAGATGTGAATTTTTTGTATCCTTAGAAATGATCGTTGCATAATTCCATATAATCGGTTGAATCCAAATCACTCTTGGATTATCGTTCTCGATAGTAGTAAGATAACTTATGCTAAATCTCGTATTTTCAAGATTGTTGATCGTATTCGGACGACTCGTAACGAATTACACATGATTCACCATATCGATTCACCATATCTTGAAAATAATCCCGAAAATCTATAATCGAGGTACCCTTAGAAATGATCATTAATTCGATACAACTGGTTTAATCCAAATTACTCTTGGATTATCGTTTTTGACAGTAGTAAGATAACTTATGCTAAATATTGAATTTTCAAGATTGATGTGATCGTATTCGGACGACGTGCAACAAATAACACATGCCTCACCATCTCTTGAAAAGAACCCTGAAATCTATTGTCGAACTTAAATTTTGACGAGAAGATGTGAATTTGTACCCTTAGAAGTGATTTCTTGTATAATTTGATATAATCGGTTCAATCCAAATCACCCTTGGATTATTGTTCTCCGTAGTAGTAATATAACTTATGCTAAATCTCGAATTTTCAAGATTGATGATCGTAATCGGACGACTCGTAACAAATAACAGATGATTCACCATTTCTTGAGAAGAACCTCAACATTTATTGTCGAACTTAAATTAATTTTGACGAGAAGATGTGAATTTGCACGATTGGAAATGATTAATGCATGATTCTATACAATTAGTTCAATCCAAATCACTCTTGGATATTATCGTTCTCAACAGTAGTAAGATAAATTATGCTAAATCTCGAATTTTCAAGATTGATGATCGTAAGATAAATTATGCTAAATCTCGAATTTTCAAGATTGATGATCGTATTCGGGCGACTCGTAACAAATAACACATGATTCACCATTTCTTGAAAATAACCCCAAAATCTGTTATCGAACTTAAATTTTGACGAGAAGATGTAAACTTGTACTCTTAGAAATGATCGTTGCATAATTCCATATAATCGGTTCAATCAAAGTCACTCTTGGATTATCGTTCTCGATAGTAGTAAGATAACTAATGTTAAATCTCGTATTTTCAAGATTGATGGTCGTATTCGGACGACACTTAACGAATGACACATGATTCACCATTTCTTGAAAAGAATCTCGAATTTTATTATCGAAGTTATATTTTGACGAAAAGATGTGAATTTGTACCCTTAGAAATGATTGTTATATAATTCGGCATAATCGGTTCAATCCAAATCACTCTTGGATTATTGTTCCCGATAATAATAAGATAACTTATGCTAAGTCTCGAATTTTCATGATTCATGATCGTATTGGACGACTCGTAACAAATAACACATGATTCACCATTTCTTGACAAGAACCCCGAAATTTATTATCGAACTTAAATTTTGACAAGATGTGAATTTGTACCTTTAGAAATGATCGTTGCATAATTCGATATAATTGATTCAATCCAAATTACTCTTGGATTATCGTTGTCGATAGTATTAAGATAACTTATGCTAAATCTCGAGTTTTCAAGATTGATGATTGTATTCGGAAGACTCGTAACAAAAAACATATGATTCACCATTTCTTGAAAAATACCCTGAAATCTTTTATCGAACTTAAATTTTGACGAGATATGATTTTTTAAGCTTAGTTCATTGCATAATTTGATATAATTGGTTCAATCCAAATCATTCTTGGATTATCGTTCTCGATAGTGGTAAGTTAATTTATGCTAACTCTCTAATTGTCAAAATTATGGTCATATTCGATTGACTCGTAATAAATAACACGTCCGGATTCACCATTCCTTGAAAAGATCCACTAAAATTTATTATCAAACTTGAATTTCGACAAAAATAAATGTGATTTGATTTGTACACTTGGAATTGATTAATCGCAGAATTCGGTTCAATTATTATCGACTAAATTTTTGACAAATACAAATTTTTAATGTCCATCCACACGTGAAAAATCATGTTATTTGGCCTTAAATAAAAATATCTAAGAAAATGGACCCTTGACAGGGTGTCGCATGTTATTTTCCAAACCATAGTCTCTAAAGTTTCCTGTTATTTGACATTAGCGAACCATAATCCCATAAACAACTGACACTAGCTAGCTAGCTAATTACCTGTCGCATTTGACGGAAACAAATAGATCAAATCCTAACAATCAGGGTTTCTATAAAATAAACTTCTTCAGAGAATTATTCGGATCAACCTCAACATCCTCCCATTTTTATCTCTCCCGCCTCCAAATCTGCAGAAGATTTCGTTCCTGGTGAAGCTTCAAAAATTCCCCCTCATTTGTTTAATATCCCGCTCACAGAAGATTTTCTTTCCTGAAGATTAGGTCTCAATAACAGAAACTTATCACTCTCAAAAAATTCAACAAACTGAGATCCACAAATTCCCTCTCTTTTTTCATCCCGCGCTCCTAATTTTCACCAAAATTGAATTCCAAAATCCCTAAAGTTTGCTTACAAAAGAGGCCTTCAACACAATGGTTTGCATTATCTTTGAAAAAGAAGTTCTTTTGTTAATTAAGGTACTTTCATCAAACACCTAGTTTGTTTTTGATTTTGATTTTTAGGGTTCCTGATGTTCTTTATTATGGTTTTTTTTTTCCTGGAAAAGATGTTTTGGTTTTAATCTGTCTCAATAGATTAAAACAAATTACTGAGAAAGGGAGTTTTCATCTTCTGACATATAATCAATTGAAAAGATGTTTTGGTTTTAATCTGTCTCAATAGACTAAAACCAATTATAGAGAAATGGGGTTTTCATCTTCTGGCATATAATCAATTGGATGAAAATTCTAATGATGGTTTAATTTTTTTTCTAGGTTTTGGTAGAACATTAAAATCAATTGAAAGGGTTTTCTTTCTTGTTCTTCCATTTTTATTTCTTCACTTGGATTAAGTTCTTTGGTTTTTTCGTGGAATAAATTTGCTAGTTTGTGGAACTGGTGTTAGATTTCTTTGGTTGTTTTTCTTTTCTGTTAATTGAAAGGTTCATGATTGTACCATATATCATTTTTTTATGTTTTATTTGTTTTTAGGTGCTAGAGAAGCTAAGTGGAGAGGATGCAGATGGATTGATCTCTAAAGAGGTTAGATTTCTGGTCTTTGTTATTTACTATTCATTTAATGGAGAAAGCGGAAAGTGAACATGTATAGATTGATCTCTGAAGAGGTTAGATTTCTGGTCTTTGTTTTTTCTAGGTTTTGGTAAATTATTAGCTTATTAGCTTCTTGACTTCTAGTTCCAGCATGATTTTTTTCATTGTTACCAGGAAGAAATTCATGGTAAAGCAAGAACTTCCAGGTAAAGTCCTTGTTTACAACATGGTTTACATTAGCTTCTTGCTTTTAGAACTTCCAGGTAAAGTTCTTGTTACCATCATGACTTTATTCTTTTTCTGCAGCATACCTTGCTGGTAATGACAAGAACTTGGTACTTCTAGATCCTGATTTCAATGTTACTAACGGAAGGTCATACACCGGAAACAAACTGGAAATGCAAGAATTCATGATCCTTCCCGTTGGAGCAAAATCCTTCAAGGAGACAATGAAAATGGGAGTTGAAGTATACCACAATTTGAAGGTCCGTACTAAACTATTTCATCTTTTTCCTTCTTATTGAACTGATTATGTTGGTGTTATGAACTTTGGATGGTGGTACTTTAGTGATGCTTGCTACATAGCGTTCTAGAGATGCTTGCTGCCACTTGCACTTTATGAATGCCGTATATGAGACTATCTTTGTGTTTATGTACCTACATTCTTAAACTTAAAGTGTCCACAGAAATGCTTACTGCCACTGCTTCACAATTGTTAGAGTCAGTTTTCTGGTCATGAGCTGTAGTCGCTACTTGTAGATGGGAAAAGCGATTTTCTTTTTTTTTTCGGGAATTGAAGAGACGAGCATGTTGTCGAGACTCCTCAACATAGCAAACTGTTCAACCTCGCACATATGCACTGCAAAGGGAGTGATTAGATTCGAGAGATCAATCTGTAGGACTCCGGCCTAAACCAAGTCAATGGTCGTTCCAGAGTCAATTCGGTCGCAAAGAGGGATATGGGTTGATCTGTAGGAGGGAAGCTAAGAATTGTGTGGGATCAGTGATGATCAAGGATTGTGAAAGTGTTGAAGGTTTCTACAAGTTTTCTGTGAACTGATGAGTTCGAATAAACTCTGCTAGATTGATGAATTCTTGAGAGTAATTGCTCGAGAAATTCTGTGTAGACGAATGTTGTCCTCCTCAATCATGGATTCAGAGACTTATTTATATTGTCAGTATAGTAAACACCTTGATCCCTGTAAGTGTGACGGTTTCTTGAGTGAAAGAGTTGGAAAGTGGGAAATCGTGGTGAAACCAGTTCCAGGTCGTGTGGAGACTTGGTTAACCGTCCACCCACTACTTTGCTAAATCCTTCAACCGATTGCACGACTTACTCACAATTCTCACGTGGATGAATCCACGTGCCGTAGGCCACCATACCAAAATCCTAATTGATATCCCCTCATGTGACATGATTGATGTCTCATAATCTGTGAAGTCTGCAAGGCAGACATGTATTAATTAGTCAGTTGTTGACTTATTAGACAGTGAATCTAAGTTTTGTTGAATTGAGCATGAGTGACGAATGCTCAGTGATTCATGGATTGAACACACGTGTTTTTATGTTGATATTGCTCGTCTGAGAAAATACTGTTAAATTCGAGCAACTGAGCAAGTATTGCTCGATTCGACGAATTACTGAATATTGATAATTGGATCAATGTTCGAGCAGCTGAGCAAATGTTGCTCAATTCGGCGGATTATTTATTGGTAACGTGACCCAATAAAATATTAATTAAAATATTGGTAGACTACCAAATATTATATAATTCATTCAAATGTTGATTTCCGGATCAACATAAATTCATTAGTGTTTGAATCTTGCTCAGAATGATGATTTGTGGAGCATTTATTCGAAACCCTAATTTTTAATCAATTGTTCGTCAATTGATGAATAGCTGAAAATAGGTCATGAGTGATAGAGGGACCGACCACATGGGATGATGGACGTCCATGTGGCGCCCAAGTGCTCGAGTGAGCATGCACCAGGGTCCTTAGTTGGCCAGTTGGCGAAAGAATGATGATTAAATGTCGTTTCATCATTTATTGAAATAGTGCTCGATCGAGCATTAGGTGATAAAACCTAATTATGGAAAAGTGAGGGACCGACTGATAAGCACGTAAGTGCTACATTTTATACCCATATTTATATATTAGTTAGGACTCGTTATTTTGCTAATAATAACATTTTAGTGCTTTTGTAGAAAGTACAAGTGATTTCGACCATCCCACAAACAGACGGCTAAAATCGGAGCTTAATTGGCTTTTGAGGCAAAATTCTGAAATGCAACTCACGGAACCAAAGGAGAGAAGCTCGGCTAATAAGGTATGGGATGTCAACTCAACCACCCATGTTATCTGCATCACCTAAGTCACTACATGGCCAGAGAGTGGTCCAACAAAATGAATGAATTTGCCTCCATTCAAGCATGTGAAATTCCACTAGTACTTAAACAAATAGTGGAAATGTGTCAAGTTATTCATCACACCTCTTTTGTCACGACAAAACAGAAGAAAGGCTTTGTCTCTTATTCATGCAGCTGATGTTCACATTCATTTCAAAGTTCTTTCACAATCTGCTAGTGGAATAAAATCGATCGAGAAGGAGATTGCAAGGATTGATACTGCAGAGTTGGCAATCATTGGCGGCCTGTGAGTGAAGAGATTTGTACGGGAAAGGAGCTGAAAACTAATGTTGTGATGCTGCGGAATCGATTTGATTTTGATGGGAGTAGCCATACTGGCAGCAGCTCTTCGCAAATGGTGATGGTGGAAATAATTGCAGGCAAAGTATGACTTGAGAAGAAGAAGATGAGTATGAACGCTGAGCTGGGGTTCGACTGCAAACGCAAGGGTCCAGATCAACAGCTGCAGTATTGTTGGCTGAGGATGAATGGGTATAGCTGGTTCTTGTGCAGTAGTGACGAGAAAGATAGGCAGTGGTGATGTGTTGTAACCCATAGAGAGCTGGCAGTCGGTGATGTTTAGATAGTCAGGGAATGTAACTGGACTGGGTTTGATCGGTAGTAGTTACTGACAGTGTGGCTCTTTGGTGCTGCTTGGAGTTACGAGAAGATGAGAAGGAATGAATTGTGCTAAGGATTCAGAGAAGATTCATTCGATTGAAGTTTCTTAACCGAGAAACAACACAGCAACCACAACAATGAATTTTGGAGTCTTAAAGGCAAGTCAGTGTTGTTGCCTAGTCGAGTAATGACACAACAACACTAACGGAGCTGGTTGTGTTGGAGTTTACATGCAGATACTCGAATGCAAGAAGATGGCGGCAAAAGCTTGGACGTGACTGAGCTGGTGATGCGGGATTCAAGGCATCGATTGTGATGGATCAAGAAAGAGCTGTTGTTGCTGCCATGGCAGCAAGATCAGAAGCTGGTGTCGTGGCCAGAATACTAGGGAGAGAACAAGGAAGAATGGTTGAACCGACGGAGTAATTGCAATGGAAATCATGGGTGAGATGGAAGCAGGAGGAGCTGAAATGGAAGCAGATGGTGATGGTTGAAATAACTGAAGACGTATGGTGGAGGAAGAAAGGAAGATGGTGATCAGATGATCCGCCAGTAGAGCCTGGCGATGTAATGGAACTGGCTGAGCTAAGCAGTCTATGGGACATAATGGTAAGTTCTGTAGCCGGTGCATAGGCGGACAAGGAATTTTGTTGTTGGATTTTGGACTGGTCCTTGGCAATCTGCTAGGTCGTCTTAGAATCTTGGCAGCATACTATAAAGTAAAGAAGGAACAGAAACGTAAAGAGGGGGGAGTCGGCTGCTAGGCCGAAAACGGGAGAAGAAAAAGAGGCGCGGCTACAAGCTATCAACAGGAGAAGACAAGGGTTTGCGATTCTTGTGTTTTCATTTCCATACTGATTAGCTACCGAATCTCTTTAATATGTTTATGGCTTTTAAGAAAATCATGTTTGGCTAAACATTTTTGTAACTAGGGTTTTTGATTGAAACCACTTTGGGTATTAGGCTACCTTGAATTGATTATATAGCATCAGACCTTTATGATTTGAATTGATTAATTCTTGAATAATGTTTATTGATTGATTGAATAAATAAGTTGTTTCTTCACCGGTTATAAAAACCTATGTGCGTAAATGATAGTGTTACAAATATATTTGTCTTATTATTTGATGATGCATACTTCGTTAAAATTTTTGATGGGTTATGCTTAGAAAAGCCATATAGAATTTGTGAACCTATATTTAGTTTCGTATAACTTTCTCGCTGATGCAATTTGATGGTTCATGCTTGGATTTAGACTTTTGATGTGCCATGCTTAGGGTATACCAGTGGCATTTGCGACTCTAATATATATAATAAGTGATGTCAATAGAACGAACAATAAACAAGTGTGCATGAGTTATGTTTCATTTCAGTAATTGAATAGATATATTGGTGGATTCGATAAAAACCATGGTTACCGACCTTTTCATTGAATTCATTCTATTAGTATAACTTATTTTCTTCGTTTTACATTTCTCTATTATAAAAATCCCAAAAACATCATTTCTGATTATTAGAGATATTAATTACACTATTTCCACCGCTTCTTGTGGGAACGACCCGTACTTGCCTTTGTTTACTAGTTAGACACCGTGCGATTGCGCTTATTATATATAGGATTCTCCGGATCCTATCACCGACCAAGAGGGCATGAGACCGGCCCTTGGTGGTCCTGGGACCAGCTGATGGCCATTCAAGCAAACTTCAAGTTTGTTGGAAAGAGTTTGGACCCAATATGAACAATTACGCAAATTAGGTTAAAATCGTGAAAACGTGTGGAACCGGATCTTTGCAAGACTTAGAGCCGCCCTTGCTCGGTCAAGGGAGCATGCTCGTGTCACCACAATGCCCGTATCTCAGTCCTGAGAGTTTCGGTGTTTCCTGGTGCGCGTTCAAGCAATATTTTGCATTTTCAGAAGAATTTGATCTTTGACTGAAATTCTTGATTTTGCTCGAATGAGAAAATAGAACTTTGCTCGTTTCATCAATTTTTTAGAATATTAAAATAATGATATTTTAATATTTTTCGTGAATAGCCTAGTCAGCCATGTGACCATTTGACTTTTTGGCTTTTTCATGGTTTGAGCAATATTTGAGAAAATATGAAGAAACCATGATTTTTGCTCAAACTGAGGAGTTTCATGAGATGAGGGAAATAATAATTATAAAATACTAGGGATTTTAAGGTGCGGGTCCGGCCACGGCTAGGGCATGGTCGGCCGTCCAGTTAGCCCGGTACCGCAACACCTTTCCCTATTTTTTATTATTTTTCATGAAACCGTGAAAATATGAGAAACCATGAGTTTTGTTCAAACAAGGAAAGTTGATAGAATGAAGGAGTTTTCATGAGTTCATGAAAATAATAAAATAATTTAAAATAAAGGAAAAAGGCATGGGGGACCGGCCACGGCAGCATGACCGGCCGGCCGACGGGCCCGGTCCCCTAGGCGCCACTTTTATTATTTTCTCTCTCCTATTTTGTGTAGAATTCCTCGTTTGTCCATATTTTAGAGTGCTCGTTCGTGCATTCGGGTGCTCGTTCGTGCATCATTGTCAAGTACACTTGCACCATTTTCTTGGGGCTTACTCAGTGATGATCCAGATGCCCGGTTGTTGAGTATTATTACTAGTCTATGAAATTCAGTGGAGAATGATTCATGAAACTGAGTAATAAAGGTGAGTAGTTATTTATTATCAATCCATAGAATCAGCCGTGGATTCGACCATGGATTCGGAATAATAAAATGAGCATTACCATCCCATATGATCATGGATTCGACTACAGAATCGGAGTAATAAAATTATTTATTACCATTCCATGAGATCAGCCGTGGATTCGATCATGAAATCGGAGTAACGAGATTATCTATTACCATTCCATGAGATCAGCCGTGGATTCGATCATGGAAGCGGAGTAATGATATAGAATAAATTATCTTCTAAGAATTCGTGAATGTCACGGTAGAATTAATCCACTGCAAAAGGGATATTATCCAGTTAAAGCGTCATACCCGTTCTGAAAGGTGCATAGTCAGGGAACAACGAGTGTTGCCGACGTCCTAAAGGCGTTTTTACCTCTCAACAATCATGTATGGATTACCGCCTGAATCTATACACGGTCTCTCTACATAGTCAGGGAACAGTGAGTGTCACCAACGTCCTGAAGGCGTTAATGCTCTCAATCATACGGAGAACCTCCTAATCGTTCTTCTATATATAGGGGGGGGTCTCTCTATGTGGTCAGGGAACAACGAGTGTCACCGACGTCCGGAAGGCGTTAAGTTCTCAATCATATAGAGAACCGCCCAATTATGTTATTCTACATAGAGGGCATGATGAAATGCGAGGCATCGAACGATCAGCTAGTGGAGGCCTTTCGAGAAACATATTCATCATGCCTGAATCCGTGTCAGAACATGCAGTATCATGATTTTACGATTTTGACCTTTGTTGAAAATCCACCATCTACATTAAGTCCCTTTCTTAGTGAGGCATGTTCCGCGGTAAGCATTAAATGGTGATTTTCAGTCGACGAGATCAGTGGTCGAACTCAGTTGTACAAAGGTATTTTCAGAATACCTGATTAACTCTAATGGTGTCATGTACGAGAAAATGTTCGGTTGAGGACCCTGATAGTATAATAGAGTGTCATCGGGGAACACGGATGCCCAGAGGCTTAGTTCTGGTCGGTTTGGCGTTTGCGTGCCCGAACCCGAAAAAGGAAATCCATGTTTTATTAGGTTTTGGAAAAAAATTGATATAAAAGGGAACAAACCCTAAACTTTTTTTTTATTAACCGACCAAGCACCTCCATCTCTTCACCACCTTCACTCGAGCAGCAATAGGAGAAGGATATTTTTGTCGGACTTCAGTCGCCGCCGACCGCCGCCGATCATCGTCCGGCCAAATTCCGTCCGGCGTCGACCAGGTAAGTCTGTTTTTTTTATGTATGCTTAGTTTGTTCATAAGTTGTTTGAAAACAAAAAATCCATAAGTGTTCATGCATGTGTAGGTTTTATGAAGAATTTGTTTAGAAAACATATATATGCCCCTTCGTTCGTTAGTTTAAGAAACGAGCAAAAATCCCTAATATGAAAGAGACACATAAATTCTTGAGTAGACATGGTCTAGTTGCAGAAGAGAAAATTTTGTTTATGAGGTTTCATGAAAGTCAATATATTATTTTCAAAGTGTGAACTTTCACAAATACTTTTAGAAACGTAGGTTCGTTGGTAGTAGAAGTAATAAATAATGATTCTTATAGTTAGAGGAATTTTGAAAAGATCTGTACTTCATGATAAAATTTATTCGTGAACTTTCAAAATTTTATTTGGAATATGTGGACATTTGCAAAAAAATAATATAAAAGACCCTCGTTTCATAGACGAGTGCTCATTTGAGAAAAAATTAAATTTTTATAAACTCACGTAAAAAAAAATTTAAAAAAAAATGCCTGATTCTTTTTTTTTTTATTTAAAAGAATAAAAATAACTTTGTTAATAGAACAAAAATTCGATTTTTGAGTAATTGTTGAAAGCAAACAATATTTTCATGAATTCGTAGTGTATGTATGAGTTTGATGATTTCCTAGTGTATGTACACTCGTAGAAAATCAGCGAATGTTCATATGAAAGGCTATGTGAATTATTCATAGTTTCGTGAAAAGTCAGTGTTGACTCTTGAATGATAGGTTTTTGCTACTTTTGCAGGTTTGAAGAAACAAGCAAGTTTTCAGAGTTTTACGTTGTTATCACTAAGTTCGTGAAACGTAAAAAAATAATAGGCAAGAGTTGAGGATTACCGTTTTTGTAGACGCTGATGTGAGCATCATAATTATTCTGTTGCTTTAATTCCATTGTGTTGACGAAATTTGTGTATGGATGTCACAACAACTTTGCAAAGATGACTCAGTCACGTGGTAGCGCTTCTGAAGATGATGTTTCTAGAGAGGAAACTCCCAGAGAGGATGTTTCTACATATGCGTCTTCCGGAAATGATGATTCCTCCAGAAATGATGATTCTGGGACTTCCCAGGAGAAAGAGGAAACTCCCAAAACTAAGAACATTCCAAATGCTGAGGACAAATTCTTTATGTATTTGTATAGGCCCGAAAAACGTCCCTTAGGTTCCTCGTTTCGGCTGCTTATAAATCCCAGGAGCACTACTCAGAACAAGTTGGTATCTCCTCCAGCGATGACTCGGTTCTGTTTGCAAGGGAAACACTATTTGGCTTCACATGTGGAACTCAAACTTTCCCGGAAGCCTCTGACACATTTCTCTGGATGGGCAAGACATATGTTGGGTCATAGTCGTGTGAGGACCATGCTGGATTGTACACAGGTGACACGAGCTATTCAAGCTGCTGGGGATTTAATCATTAATCATGATATACCAGGTATCGTGGCTTTACTTGCTCGTTGGTGCATTCCTACTCATACTTTCATATGTAGATGAGGAGAATTCACCATTACTTTAGAATATGTAATCGCTTTGTTGCATATTCCAATTACTGAAATTTCCCCGAAGAGCTCTCAGCAGAGAAGAATGCGATCTCTGACGCATTGGAAGCTAAAATGAACAAATTCAACGAGTCTCCAAAAATTTGCTATGCTCAATGGTTGAGATACTAGTGTCCGAGAGATGGAGTTCCTGAAGAATCTATTGATGGTACCTTAACCATTGTTGCTTTCTTATGCTTGTGGATCTCCAGAGACATTCTTGAAGATAGTGGACATTTGTTGAAGCCATTTGTGATTACTTTCGCCATAAAGATGGATAAAGGTGAGAAACTTCCCATTGGTAGTCTATTTTTTGGTTCACTGTTTGCCAATTTAGACTCCTTAGTTATTGACTCCAATGTCTCCAACGGCTTCATGAAAGTCGAAACATATGCTAATACTATGTTCCTCCAAGCTTTGATGTGGGAACATCTTGAGAGTTATGCTCCAATTCCTTGTAACGTCTTGAAAAGACCCAATGTTGATACTCGTCATGCTTTCCACGAGAAAAATAATGCCAGGATTATGCGTTCGCCTACAAAGCAGCCACAATACAAGATACGCCTCACTTACATTTTAGACATCGAATCTGAGTTCAACTTTCGCCCCTGGGTGTCAGTTCCTCCTCTTTTCTCACAATTGATCACTTTCAATACTAATGAAGAAAATGTCATGTTGAAAACTGGTGCTGATCTGAGTGACGGAGAGAGATCTTTTATATTGAGTTGCACTCCTGGTTACTTAGTATCAGTAATGCACGGATAATTCCAGGTAGAAGAATATAACATCGATAGAGCATCTCGACAAATGGGTGTCGACCAGTGTGTTCCAGGTCATCAAATGAACAAGCCATCAGTTGAGCATCTGAAGGCTCACTTAGATTGCACACGTGTGGAAGGAAATGATTATTTATTTCCATGCTTTGACCGAGCTACCTACGTAACTCCGGGTTACATAGACTTCTGGCATCAACAACTTGAGCGTTTGTATAAGTTTGCGGTGGATGTCAAGTATCCAGTACGAGAGTTTCCTTCCCCTGACATGATCTCTGATCGACCAAGGTTGAGATACCTTTCCCGTGGTGACAAAAGGCAAACTCCTCCAGAATGTGCACAGGTAAGTATTTCCCTCATGATTTTGACAAAAGCATGAAAATCGCACTTTAATTATTGATTGACTTTGTGATAGGATGGACGTGCTGTGAGACCTCGAATCCATGTATACTTCTCAGACCTTCAAGAAAGTCCCCAGGGTGGAGAAAACAGGAGCATGACCTCTTATAGGATGATACCGAATAATGTGCAGTCCCAGTCGCTTCTTTGATGAGTTGTTAGCACTTCCCTTATCATTGCGATTTTCTCGTCCGTGTAATTAGGATCCCAAAAGAGTATTATTAATTTGTTTCAGAATTTTGCTTCATCGGTCATTGACGGTCTTCATCTTTCCTCTATACGAAAAATCCAGGAATCCAGCATTGATGCAGAGGTTGATGTAAGTACCCCTTTTGTGTAAGTAATTATGGCATTTCCTTGAATAGAGTAATGACAATTGTTGTTGACACATCCAGGAGGAGATTATTGTGGAGAGCCAACATGGCCAGGTTATTCATTCGTCTTCAAATAATGGTGAGAAAGAGAACCTTCAAGAGTTGGAACCGAATGGAGGTAATGGCGCTCCCAATGTTGATGTCGACCATATTAACCCTTCGAATGGCTTGGAGACTCCTCAAGTAAGAATCCAATTCATATTCTCTTCATAGAAGTATAATATTGTTGATTTGAGATTGAATGAAGGAGAATCCACATGAATAAATGAAGAAATTTTAGTGAAATACGTCACCAGAAAATTCAAAACTCAGCCTTTTAGCAAAAACGTCATAAAATCTTCATACGATGTCATATTTTCGCAATCTACCCATGTATCCTTATGCCCAGGAAATTTCAAAGATCTAACGTAGAAGCTTTTTAAGTTTTGAGCACGTTTAGGGGCTGAAATCAGCGAAACAACAAACTTCCAGGAGACCTTCAGGAATTTTTCATCTAGCATGTAGTCAAATGTTTTGGCCACAACTCATTACTCGTCTATCCAATTTTTATAAAATTTGATATGTTGCAGAAAACATCCATACGAAGAGAACAGTATATGAATCAACCTTAGATTCCTTACCAATTTCTCCCAGTTTGTCATCTTACACAAGGCATTATAAAATCTCTTCAGTCGAGCTTATTGAAAAACGTGTTTTATGACTTCCACACCATTTTCTCATGTCTTGGATGTATAATAAAGAACTTAGATAGTGTTAGTTCACTTACATGCTGGATTTTATGATTGATTTTGGTTTCCATGCTTGAATTCCTCTAATCTCATGTAATTTTCGTATTAGGTACCAAATACCGAAGTTGAGAATAACGGAGCCAATGATGATTCAAACCGTATGGTGAATCAAGTTGATGATGTCACGATCTCTACACCTCACTCCATGAGAATATTGTTACTGAATTTGTCGAGGATAATAAAGTTCAAACCACCGCTACTTCAGAGATAGAAGAAACCGAACCCAAATGGAAGAAACTGCCCAAGAAATAGCTCCCACAATTGTTGAAACCGCTCAAATAATTGAGAATCGTATAATAGTGCATGAATACCCTATTGCAGGGATTATTTGCGATCCTCCATTTGGTGGTTCACTCCCCTACCACACATTAGTTGGTGGATTTAGCGTTCCCATAGGGTATGCTGACATGTATGAGAAATTGTGGAAGATGTATGGTCACATTGTTGTCACCAAGGATCCAAAACGTAGTTACTTCTTAGTAATGCAAGTAGGGATTATCTTGCGTGTCATAGATGATATAAGGACCAGGGCGAGAAGCACTGTTACTCCAAACGTACTCTTTGATTGGGAGTACAATTTGAGGAAATCTGAAGATCTTGGTTTCAACTTGAAGTGGCTTCGTCAGAAGATCAACATCATCAGGGATGCAGTGGGAACAATATACCCTTCATCAGTGATGCTGCGGTGGAGAAAAAGGCTAACATTGCTGAATTGATTGAAAAGCTGGAGTTGGAGAAAGCTGCCTTGCAAGTCTTGGAGAATGCAGAGAAGCAAAGATCTTAATTTGATGACTTCCTTTAGTTTACCTTTCCATAATCTCTTGAACCTTGAACTTCTGAGAGATGTGAGGTTTTATTTTTGGTTTTGAATATTTGATTGGTTTTGAACAAGTGAATGACTGAGGATTTTCTTTTGGATTTTGGATTTGATACAAATATTTTATTAAATAAAAGAACTTTGATAAATTGTTGAATTCAAATAATGGATGCAAATATTGCAAACATTTTGGAGGAATTGAAAATACAGGTAAAAGAAAATACTAAGATGCAAACGTCAGATATCTTGAGCGTTTGTCTTGGATATAAAACACCCAATGTTGAATGCTTCAGGCATCAAAAGTTTTGATCCAATTCTCATGAATCACTAGTACACTTGTCTTGCCCTTCATGTCAGCCAATTTGTAGTATCCTCCAACTGCTGACTTAGCAATCATAAAAGGCCCTTCCCAGTTAGAGCTCTTTGTGGAATGAAGATTGCGTTTAGTTTCCTTAAGAACCAAATCTACTTCATGGAACTTGTTAGGCTTGGTTTCTCGTGCCCTGAATATCTTATGTTGGTTCGGAATTCCCAATGGAGCTTTCCAATCCTGAGGCACATGTAGACATTCACGCAAGGGATAGTACCTAGGGTATTGATTGTCGTGTTTGGTCATTATTCTAGCAATGACCGCGTTGGTGATATGCTGGATTCGGAGAGGATTTGCGTCCAACCACTTAGTGAAATATTGCTGAGGCGGGACTAACCATTCATAACGTTTAGTGATAGATGGGTTATAAGCAAAATTGAGTCCACAGACCAGGGTAGCATATTTGAAAGTTGGTGATACAGATGTATCAGGGGGAATAAGACTTGCCTGAGTGCAGAAACTTCTGACGAATTCGTGGGCGCTCTCCCCAGGTTTTTATGTAAGTTCCATCAAGGATTCAACTTTCCCAAAATGTTCGAAAGGTGGATCATCTTCTTCCTCTGAATCAGAGATTTCTTCCACAGAAAAACATGCGACGGAAGATGAAAATGTTGCAGTGACCTTTCCATCATGAATCCATGTCCGCCCGAGAATCATGTCATATCCTGGATCCTCTCTAATTATGTAGAATTTGTTTTTTGTCCAGGTTGAATTAGTTTTCATCTTGAGAATGGTGTAACCGTAAGCATCCCTGGAGATTCCTTCATGGTCTCTGACTGAGACAGGAGCGTGAGTTGCTTTTTGTCGAGTAATGCCAGCAGCTCTGAGGGTTTTCAAAGGGATGATATTAACAGCAGTGCCAATATCGACCAACACTCGCTTGAATTCATTTCCTTTGAGGTGGACTGCGGTGAGAAGTCCCCAGTCATACATCTCTTTGTCTGTCGCTGGAGGTTCAGGGAGTGTCTCATGAATTTTTAGTCGTTTCCATGACACGATGTGGTTAAATGCAGCAAACATATTATTTCTTTGGGCCCTCGAGAAGTACATCAACTTACAAACATGCTCAATTAAGGATTGAACTGCTTCCTTGACCGGCTGCTCGAAGAGTGTAAATGTTCTGATTGGGAGAGGATTTATGTGCACTCATTCAGCCCCCAGTTCTCCTGAATCAGCCTTTTCTTTGAATATGCGCTTCAAAGTTCTGCAATCACTTGTTGGATGACTGACATACCTATGGAAACTGTAGTAGCGTGGATTTTCCATTTGTTCCTCAGTTGGTTCCCTTTTGACAGGAGGTAATTTGATCGCACCGTCTTGAATCCAGACTTCCAATAACTCGATCAATTCTTCAATGGGAAAAGGGAAGTCAGGCTCTTCCTGGTCATTCTGTTGATGCTGAATCGGTGGTTGTGCACTTCTAGTATGATTATCTTTCCTTGGCGCTTTTGGAGGGTGAGACGTTGGAGGAGCATTTTTATGTTGTTGTGGTTCAGCTTTTCTCTTTCTCCCTTCAGTAACATTCATGGAAGCCTCAAAATTGTACTGCTTGTTGATTAAATGCCTGGTGATGCTGTTTCGAGCGTCTCTCGGCTCTTCGACTTTGACAGTTTTCATTTTTTCTAGCAAAGATGGAGCAGTAGTTGTTGATCGCTTGGCCGCTTCATGAAGTTCTGAAAAGGTTTGAAACTGGATATTTTCCAGCAAGGCTCTATAGATGGAATCATCTCGTTGACGCACAAGTCCACCAGTTGTTGTTCAGTAACATTAGGATCATGACAATCCAAATCTTGAATTCTGAACCTCTTTACATAGTCGTTCAGACTTTTAGTATTCTTCTGAGCCATCCTTCCTAAGTTAGAAAGAGTAATCTGCTCAGAAACAAAGAAGTATTTCCTGTAGAAATCATTAATCATTTCTCCCCAATTAGCTATGCTTCTTGGTGCAATGTTGTTGTACCAAGTATATGCTCGGCCTGTCAGAGATTTCGAGAACTCCTTCAAGCGGACAACATGGTTGTGTTCATGATATCCTAATGCTTCCAAGAATCGAGAAACATGTTCTCGAGCATTCACCGTTCCATTGTAGAGTGTGAACATTGGAGAATTGTAGACTTTTGGGAGATGGATTCTTTGCATAGCAGCAGGGTATGGAGGTTGATGAAGGTGCACGGACGGTGCATGGACCTTCCCTCGATTCTCCATAAAACGTTCCAGGTTTTTACGAGTGATGAAACCAGCAGCTTCTGCAGTTTTGCGGACTTCATCATCGTCTGGACTGGAATAACTTCAGGATCAGTGGTTGGATACGTTTCCTTGTCTTTTCCCTTCTCTTGAGTTTTCTCCATTTTGTCAGTAAGGGTTTTGAGGTAATTGCGTAATTCCTTCTGAGTGGTAGCCATGTCAGTCTGATTTTTGGCGAGAACTTCCTGGACCTTCAGGATATCGGCAATATTAGGTATATTTTCTCTGGTTTCTTTGGGAGACAGGCCAAAGATAGGATTACCTCCGATGTTGGTTCATGGAGGAGTAGTATCACCACCATTGTTGGAAGTAGGAACAGTTTCTGGAATTCCATCATTGTTGCTAGTGCTAGCGTCATTTGCATTTGTAACCAACCCAGACCTAAGGCCAACCATTTTGTGAAAATGTGAGATTTCAACCGAGAGATTAATCTCCCACTGTGGTCGCCAATCTGTAGATGGGAAAACGATTTGCTGGTTTTTTAGGGAATTGAAGAGACGAGCATGTTTTCGAGACTCCTCAACCGAGCAAACTGTTCAACCTCACACAGATGCACTGCAAAGGGAGTGCTTAGATTCGAGAGATCAATCTGTAGGACTCCGGCCTATACCAAGTCAATGGACGTTCCAGAGTCAATTCGGTCGCAAAGAGGGAGGTGGGTTGGTATGTAGGAGGGGAGCTGAGAATTGTGTGGGATCAGTGATGATCAAGGATTGTTGAAGTTTTGAATGTTTCTGCAAGTTTTCTTTGAACTTATGAGTTCGAATAAGCTCTGCTAGATTGATGAATTCTTGAGAGTAATTGCTCAGGAAATTCTGTGTAGACGAATGTTTTCCCCCTCAATCATGGATTCAGAGACTTATTTATATTTTCAGAATAATAAACACCTTGATCCCTGTAAGTGTGACGGTTTCTTGAGTGAAAGAGTGGGAAAGTGGGAAATCGTGGTGAAACCAGTTCCATGTCGTGCGGAGACTTGGTTAACCGTCCACCCACTATTTTGCTAACTCCTTCAACCGATTACATGATTTACTCACATTTATCATCGTGGATGAATCCACGTGCCGTATGCCACCAGACCAAGACCCTAATTTATATCCCCCCATGTGACATGATTGATGTCTCATAATTTGTGAAGTCTGCAAGGCATACGTGTATTAATTAGTCAGTTGTTGACTGATTAGACATTAAGTCTAAGTTTTGTTGAATTGAGCATGAGTGACGAATGCTCAGTGATTCATGGATTGAACATACGTGTTCTTATGTTGATATTGCTCGTCTGAGCAAATACTGTTAAATTCGAGCAACTGAGCAAGTATTTCTCGCTTCAACGAATTACTAAATATTGATAATTGGTTCAATGTTCGAGCAACTGAGCAAATGTTGCTCAATTCGGCGGATTATTTATTAGTAACATGAACCAATAAAGTATTAATTAAAATATTGGTAGACTACCAAATATTATATAATTAATTCAGATGTTGATTGCTGGATAAACATAAATTCATTAGTATTTGAATCTTGCTCAGAATGATGATTTGTGGAGCATTTATTCGGAACCCTAATTTTTGATTAATTGTTCGTCAATTGATGAATAGCTGAAAATAAGTCATGAGTGATAGAGGGACCGACCACATGGGATGATGGACGTCCATGTAGCGCCCAAGTGCTCGAGTGAGCATGCACCAGGGTCCTTAGTTGGCCAGTTGGTGAAACAATGATGATTAAATGTCGGTTTCATCATTTATTGAAATAGTGCTCGATCGAGCATTAGGTGATAAAACCTAATTATGGAAAAGTGAGGGTCCAACCAAGAGGGAATGAGACCGGACCTTGGTGGTCGTCGGACCAGCTGATGGTTGTTCGAGCAAACTCCAAGTTGGTTGGAAAGAGTTTGGACCCAATATGAGCAATTGTGCAAATTAGGTTTAAATCGTGAAAACGTGTGGGACCGGGTCTTTGCAAGCCTTAGGGACGCCCTTGGTCGGTCAAGGGAGCATGCTCGTTTCACCAAAATGCCCGTATCTCAGTCCTGGGAGTTTCGGTTTTTCCTGGGGTGCGTTCGAGCAATATTTTGCATTTTCAGAAGAATTTGATCTTTGACTGAAATTCTTGATTTTGCTCGAATGAGAAAATAGACCTTTGCTCGTTTCATCAATTTTTGAGAATATTAAAATAATAATATTTTAATATTTTAATATTTTTCGTGAATATCCTAGTCGGCCATGTGACCTTTTTTGACTTTTTGGTTTTTTCATGGTTTGAGCAATATTTGAGAAAATATGAAGAAACTATGATTTTTGCTCAAACTGAGGAGTTTCATGAGATGAGGGAAATAATAATTATAAAAAACTAGGGATTGTAAGGTGAGGGACCGGCCAGGTAGCCCGGTCCCGCAACACCTTTTCATATTTTTTATTATTTTTCATGAAACCGTGAAAATATGGAGAAACCATGAGTTTTGCTTAAACAAGGAAAGTTGCTAGAATGAAGGAGTTTTCATGAGTTCATGAAAATAATAAAATAATTTAAAATAAAGGAAAAAAGGCGTGGGGTACCGGCCACGGCGGCATGACTGGACGGCTGGTGGTTCCGGTCCCCTAGGCGCCACTTTTATTACTTTAATATTATTTTCTCTCTCCTATTTTGTGTAATATTCCTCGTTTGTCCATATTTTCGAGTGCTCATTCGTGCATCATTGTCGAGTACACTTGCACCATTTTCTTGGGGCTTACTCAATGATGGTCCAGATGCCAGGTTGTTGAGTATTTATTACTAATCTATGAAATTCAGTGGAGAATGATTCGTGAAACTGAGTAATAAAGGTGAGTAGTTATTTATTATCAATCCATAGAATCAGCCGTGGATTCAACCATGGATTCAGAATAATAAAATGAGCATTAACATATCATAGGATCGTGGATTCGATTACAGAATCAGAGTAATAAAATTATCTATTACCATTCCATGAGATCAGCCGTGGATTCGATCATGAAATCAGAGTAACGAGATTATCTATTACCATTCCATGAGATCAGCCGTGGATTCGATCATGAAAGTGGAGTAATGAGATAGAATAAATTATCTTCTAGGAATTCGTGAATGTCACGGTAGAATTAATTTATTGCAGAAAGGATATTAGCCAGTTAAAGCGTCATACCTGTTCTGAAAGGTTCTTAGTTAGGGAACAACGAGTGTTGCCGACGTCTTAAAGGTGTTTTTGCCTCTCAACAATCATGCGTGGAGAACCGCCTGAATCTGTACACGGTCTCTCTACATAGTCAGGGAACAATGAGTGTCACCGACGTCCTGAAGGCGTTAATGCTCTCAATCATACGGAGAACCGCCCAATTATGTTATTCTACATAAAGGGCATGATGAAATGCGAGGCATCAAACGCTCAGCTAGGGGAGGCATTTCGAGAAACATATTCATCATGGCTCGTAAAATATGAATTGTCACATGCCTGAAGCCGTGTCAGAATATGCAGTATCATCATTTTACGATTTTGACCTTTGTTGAAAATCCACCATCTACACTGCTCTGAACATTCGACTGTAGTTTTGTATCGGTTGTATTTACTTTGTAACAACGAGTATGCTCTAAATTCCTAACTTATATCACCTGAGCTTTACTTGTATGTTGACTTTGACTTGCCCTAGGTTAGTTTTTTGCAATAAATTGTTTCAGTATAGTGACATTTTTTTAACCGGAAAATGGGTCATTTGTCCAAATATTTTTAAAACATGGTTCAAATGGACGAGTAAAAATTATTAAGGGTGAAATGGACACCAAAAAATTAGCAAGGATGAAACTGGATTCATCCTGACTTAAACTTAAAAAATAGCAAGGATGAAACTGGATGCATCCTGATGTAAATTAAAAATAAGAAAAAGTATTTAAAAATAAGTATGATGAAACTGTTTACATCTTGACTACTTTTACATTTTTGTCCATTTAAACAGTATCAAAATCTAAATATCTTTTTCACCCAGAAATTGTTGATTTTGGTCTTTTTAATCAATTTTGTGTTTTTTAATTGGGTTATTGAGCCTTAATTGGGGATGCGGGACACATTTAGTTGAGGAGAATGTGCGGTAGTGTTTAGTACAGCCTGTACATAAACTATGAGTGTGGATTTGGCAAATGATTGCCATAAAATTTTCGAGGATAGTGTGTTAGTAATCAAAAAATATTGTACTGATAATCTGTAACACTAGTTCATTTGGAAAACAGTAATTGGGTTAAAACTCTAGATCGTAAACATTTCAGTTAGATATGCAGCCCATTTTTACTACTTTATAGTTTATTGACGAGATAAGAAATTATTCAAGTGATGCTAGAGAACTAGCAAACACCACATGTCACTCTTGACTTTTATTATAGTGTTCTTTGACCTGCACACTTGGCTTTGTGAGTTTTATTCCAATTTTGCATCTTATACGATGCTCACGACCAGTTGGTTTTTATAGTTTTTACTTGACAAGCACTTGTTTGTTTGTTGCATTGAGTTTTTTATCTTCATGGTATAAAGAGATAGCTGAAATTTCTTTCTTGCGTTCGCTCATCTCATACTACATCGTTTCTGTTTGCTTTTCTACCTCAGGTATTTCCGAGCAAGCAGTAGTTCCACCTGACGCCCAACCACCGACAACAGCACCAGCTGTGAATGCTCCTGCCCAGGCACCGCAACCGACACTACCAGATCCTTCCACTGGGCCTAATGCAAATCCGTTAGATTTGTTTCCTAAGGTATACATTTTCTAAATTCATCTATTCAAGTGGTTAGATTGTACTGAGTATTTTGATCTTAATTCATGTATTCAAGTGCTTAGATTGTACTGAGTATTTTGGTCAAAATAATCAAAGTAGGGCTTATATACAATGGTGGTGACTAATGACGGAATCCTTTGTCTTCGTGTTAGTTTTAATGTCTGTGATGTGAGTTGGCTATTGTGTTCTTAAAATAATGCCTTGGGATCGTGAAGCCTGTGTGAATTTAGTGTGGTTCTCAGGAGACCCCGATATGTTCTGTAAAAAATCCATCCGTTTGAAGTTTATGCATTATATGAATGCCCATATGTTTCTTAACTTTTGGTATATTGTCTTTTGCTGATCAAATTTATTTTTATTTAATTTGTAGCCTTAGAAAATTAATGGATTAATGATTCCTTCCAACTGCGAGAGGAAAGGATGTTCGTTCAGTAAGAATTAAGAGGAGTTACGATGTCGCTTAGTTGAAGGTTAGGTGCTCCCAATTATTTGTACACACTTTGTGTATTTTCTTCCATTCTCATTAGCTCACATAATATCTCTAATTATTTCAGCAGAGTTCGAGAATTCTCCCAGTTTCTAGTCAAGTTTCTGAAGTTACGGTCAACTAGGACAAGGGATAGACAGTGAGGTACGTCTAAGCAACAGTTCATGCCTCATTCTTTTCACTTATGTTTTCTTTAGGAATTCTGATAGATTGTTTGCTTTAATTGCAGTACAATGCTAAAGATGGCTCTGTCAGCTAACAAGACGAAGACTAATAAATAAGAGTAGAAGTCTATTGGAAGAATTATGCTGGAAACAACACAAAGCAATCCGAACATTGCAAAAACAGAGTATAAAGATGATATTAAATAGTAATAACATTTTGGTTTTGTTTTGAGTTGAATCATAAACCTTTTTGATTACTAATTGTTGGATCAGGATGACCTAAAATTGCATCATATCTGCAACTGCGGGCCACCTGAAATCCAATTTTTTTTTATTTGCGGGTACTGTATTTTGTAATTTGGGATGTGCGTGAAAATTTTTATAACACTAACAAGAAGACACATGTCATTTTCTTAATGGACAGTTAAATTGTGTTAAAATCGTTACAAAGTACTCTTATGACAATAACAACGATGACAAAAGAAGCCAAATGTCATAATTTTATTGGTTAGTTAAATTTTGTTAAATCCATTATAAAAATTTATGACAATTACAACCATAATTAATAAGACACATGTCATCTCCTTAATGATCAGTTACTCATGTTACAAAATATTTTATTACAAATTACAACCATTACAAAGTTATTGATAATTATAATATATCATTTTTGGTTAAACCATAACAGACTTAATGTGATGGATTTCAGTTATAATATTAATTATATATTAATTATTTTTTGTAATGGATATTAGTTGTCATATTAAAACTGTAACACTAATTATAACACCATATTTAACACATTTATAATCCATAACAAATATTTTAAGTGATGGATTTATTGTATAACAAAAACTTTAATATCCCTCAACTGCTTGCACGACTTAATCACATTTCTCATCGTGGATGAACACACGTGACGTAGACGACCAGACCAAAACCCTAATTAATATCCCCCATGTGACGTGATTGATGTCTCACGAACGTGGAGTCTGCAAGGAAGACGTGTATTTGATCAGTCAGTCATTTACTTGATTAGACGATGAGTCTAAGTATTTGTTCAATCGAGCATGTTTGCCGAGGATTCATGAATTGAACATGTCTGCTAAGACGTGTAGTTCTCGAATGAATGATGTTGAGAGTGCTCGTCTGAGCAAATATTGTCCGTATGATGAATTGTTGAATATTGATAGTTGAATCAATATTCGAGCATTTGAGCAAATATTGCTCATTCGATAAGTTACTGAATATTGATAGTTGGATCAATATTCAAGCGTCTGAGCAAATATTGCTATTACTGAATATTGATAGTTGAATCAATATTCGAGCGTCTGAGAAAATATTTCTCATTCGGTGAATTATTGGTAGCATGACCAAATAAAATATTAATTAAAATATTGGTAGTTGGACCGAATATTGTGTAATTAACCCAGATGTTGATTGTTGGATCAACGTTAAATTGTTAGTGTTTGAACTTGCTCAGAATTATGATTTATAGAGCATTTGTTCGAGACCCTAATTTTGATCAATTGATGATTTACTGAAAGTAAATCAGTGAGTGAAGAAGGGACCGGATACATGGGATAATGGGCGACCATGTAGCGCCCAAGTTCTCAAGTGAGCATGCACCAAAGTCCTTTGTTGACCAGTTGGTGAACGAATGATCAAATGTTGGTTAAATCATTTATTAAATAGTGCTAGTGTGAGCGTTAGGTAGTAAAACCGAGTTATGGAGAGGTGAGGGACCGACCAAGGGTTCATGGAACCGGCCCTTGGTAGTCGTGGGACCAGCTGATGGTCGATTGAGCAAATCCTAAGTTGGTTGGAGAGAGTTTTGGTATTTTCTGGTGCGCGTTTGAGCAATATTTTGGATTTTCAGAAGAGTTTGATCTTGACTGAAACTCTCAATTTTGCTCGAATGAGCGAGTAGAACTTTGCTCATGCGCCCGATATTTTGAGAATATTAAAATAATAATATTTTAATTTTTGACGTGAGAAGCCTAGTCAGTCATGTGACTATTTGACTTTTTCATGGTTTGAGCAATATTTGAGAAAATATTGAAAAACTAGGGTTTTCGCTCAAACGGCGGAGTTCCATGAGATGAAGAAAATAATAATATGAGGAAATAAGGGATTGTGAGGTGTGGGACCGGCCACATTTAGGGCATGACCGGCCGGCTAGGTGGCCCGGTCCCGTGACACCTTTCCCTATTTTTCATTATTTTTTTATCATTTGATGGAAAGTATGGAGAAACTAAGAGTTTCGCTCAAACGAGGGAGTTTGCTCAAATGAAGGAGTCTTCATGAGATGAGGGAAATAATAAATTAAAATAAAATAACTAAAGAGGGGGACCGGTCACCGCGGCATGACTGGCCGGCCGGTGGGCCCGGTCCCATGCCTCTTGTTTATTTTATTTATATTATTTTCCTTCATAAGTTCCTCGTTCGTCCATATTTTTGAATGCCCGTTGGTGCGTTCGGGTGCTCGTTCGTGCATTATTGTCAAGTACACTTGCACCATTTCTCGGGGCTTACTCGGTGATGGACCAGATGCCTGATTTTCCGTATTGAAGTTTTTCTTCTCTTATGAGTTTACTGAATGAAGACTTAGATCAACAAGAAAGAAAAAAATAAGATATAGCAGCTCGGTCCAGACTTATCATTGAATCGTTTGCAGTAAGATAAAACTCTTCTACTTTGTTTCGTTGAAAAATTAATAGGATGGTCTAAGACTGTGAAATGAGGTTAAAAGGTAATCTGAGCAATTCTGCTTATGATCTCAAAATTCTGAAATACTTTAACATTGGTTGCAGAAGAGTAAAAGCTTTTAGAGAAATATAGTGTACATTTTCTATGCCTAAACCAGATAGGTTTTTACATTGCTGTGATGGAGCATCTCAAGGTAATCCTGGATGTGCTGGATATGGATTCATAGCTAGAGATAGTGGAGGAAATTTCATCCCTGTTGAGAGTGTTGGATTGGGAATATGAACAAACTTTGTAGCTGAAGTGCTGGGAATTATTGGTGCTTTGGAATAAGCAGTGCTGAATTCTAAAACTAATATAGATATCAACTCAGACTCTATAGCAGCTATTCCAGCCTTCACAAAAAAAAAGCTCCCATGGTTTGTGTGGAACATATGGTGGTACATTTGCAAGAAAGTGAAAACTATTCACTTTAACCATGCTTACAGAGAAATAAATATCTCTACTGATTTCTTTGCCAAGAAGGGTGTGTATCTATTGAAGGAAGAGGTAATGAAATTTCATAACATACCAGATAATATGCACGGGATGGAGGTGCCTGGAAAAACTTACTACATGTTTTAAAAAATTTCCTTTAATGGGCTCAAGACTTGTAATTATTGAGGCCTTCTTTCCTTTTTCTGTTTTTTGGGCCTAAGACATGTTGTCTACTTTTGGCTTTATTTTTGTTTGTTTTGTAATTATTTGGTTAAATCAATAAAAATTATTTTTGTTAAAAAAAAAACACGGGTTGTGCGTAGTTCAATCAATTGGTAAATCCGACCTTGATTGTTGGATTGTAATTGATTGGCACTTGGGCATTGGTCTTTGGTACCGTCCAAGTTATTTTTCATATCAATCAGGCTCATAGATTTCTATCTGTTCATTTGAAGATTGTATTGAGAAATTGAGATATAAATCTTTGGTATATTTCTTGATTGAGCTGTCTTTATAAGTTGGTGCTCTCGGAATTATATTGAAGTTAGTCCATACAGATTGTCGAACGAATTATTGGGTATGGTTGTTATACCCCCTCTTTTTTGAGGTATGTCAAGTTTTTGTTGTCATATTTTAGTATCAAAACTCATCTAGAGTCACTTGATTAATTACTAGAGTCGACTTCGTTTAGGTTAGAATCGAAAGTCTAGGAATGTTGACCTTACAAGTATTACTCTGAAGACCTGAAGAATGTGAAGAAGTAACGATTGTAACGAAGACATCATCCTTCCACTTGAGGTGAATAACATTGACTTGATATTGTTTCCATTCCTAACGTATATTTCAAGTCACTTTATATTGAAAACATAACATGCGAAGCTATATTTATGACACTCTAGTGATTAGACTTGGTCATATCATTATGATCAAAGTATCAAGGAACTATATAGAATTACGAAGTATAACGCTTATCTTTTGAACTTTGTAAATGCGACATCAACATAATCTACATATTTTGTTACTTTCTTATATGTAGGATATAGGTGTGATTTCATCCTAGGAAAATATGTATGAACTTGTCTAGTAATCGAAAGGAAAATCATAAGTGTGTTTGTCCGGTTCTTCACTGAATAATATTTGGATGAAAAGGAGTAAAGCAACTTGAGATAGTGATTTCTATCTTAAGATTCACGTGCATGACCAAAAGGTCGAAGACACAGGGATACTGGGGGAACTAAGTAACTAGGTGTAGTTTACTTTGTCTCAATTATACGAAGTTGGTTTATGTTCTTTGTATAGCGGCTTAATTCTAAGAGTATTCAGAAATGGACTGGGTCCCAGGGGTTTTCTGCATTTGCATTTTCGTCGTTAACAAAATCTTTTTGTGTGATTTACTTTACTTCCGCATTATCATTGTTTTATTATAATAAAGTAAATTACACTTGTACGTTAATCCTAATCACTCGACTTTGATCATATAGTCAATCAGTCTTGTACCGTAACTATTGTCAAGTGAATATCAAGACACTTCGTATCGGAATTATAGGTTGAAACTAAAAGATTGTGATGTATTTGGGTACCCTCGTCTTTTCATAAACAAAAGGAATCAAGAGAAAAATCATGCTCAAGTTTGAAGAAAAATCAATTCTAATACAACATAAAATGAAAAACATGAAAAATGAAAAACATGAAGATCAAAATTAGAGAATGGAACTGGAATGTTTTTGGGATGTCAGGCTGAAAATGCAAAAAGCTGAAGAAGATGTTAAAGCAGCATCATTACTATCTAATAGAAACCCTGAAGATATTAATTTGTTGAATAACTTAGTAACTGCAAGAGGAAGGCTAGATTAGCAAATTAATAATACAAAGCCATACTTTATCAAAAATCTAGAGAAAAATGGATGAAAGAAGGAGCAACAAATACAAGATTTTTTCATACTTCAGTGAAGATCAGACAAGCCATAAATGCAATTTTTGAACTAGAAGAATACTCTGGAGCTATATTCACTGATCAGAACAGAATAACACATATTTTGGAGAAACATTTTGAGAACAAGTTTAAATGTCAAGAGGTTAATATGGCTTATGAAATCTTTGATGCTAACCCAGAATTAATTAATCAAGATGATAATAGAATGATGGAAGCAATTCCTACTAATGAGGAGATAAAGGCAGTTGTTTTCCAATTAAATGCAGATAGTGCACCTGGACCAGATGGGTTTCCAGGTTTCTTTCACAAATTTTCATGGGATATAATTGGTGAGAGAGTTACTCAGGCAATTCAATACTGTTGAAAGCATGGATTCATCCCAAGAGGTTTGAATTCAAACTTTATCTTTTTACTGCCCAAAGTAAGATGTGCAAGAAGGCCAAATCAATTTAGGACAATTGGGTTAAGTAACTTCAGCTTTAAGATCTTTACCAAAATTCTTACTTCTATAATGAGTTAGTCATGGATAAAATAATGCCAGCCCATTAAGGGGGGATGCATTCAAGAGCAAATTTCTTTAGCCTCAGAACTAATAAATGAACTTGAGATTAAGAAAATATGAGGAAATGTTGGATTAAAAATAAACATTACTCAAGCTTTTGATTCATTAAGTTGGGAGTTCTTATTTAATGTAATGAGAAAATTTGGTTTCTCTGAGAACTGCATTGGATGGATTCTGAAACTATGAGGGTACCCAAATATACCTCAATCTAAAACTTTTCCTACATATAAGTCCTTTCTCCGAAAGTGATTGTCTATAGACTGAGTCGAGACAATGCAACTAATCGGTTCACACTTCGTGTGATTGTCTACGGATACGAGATCGAGACAATACGACAACGAAGTATGTTTACTTGATAAAAAGGTTCGGACTTAACCAAACACAATAGGATTCACTTATCAAGTAAATAGGAATTAACGTTTGTGTGATTTACTTTAATTATTATAAAACAGTTATAATGAGGAAAATAAAAGTAAATGACACAGCAAGATTTTGTTAACAAGGAAAACCGCAAATGCAGAAAAACAACGGAACCTTGTCCAGAATTGAATACTCTCAGGATTAAGCCGCTACACAAAATTGCACCTAACTTCGTATAGTTGAGACCAAGCAACTGAACCTACGCCTCCAACTTATAAATAAGTCACGTACTTGGAACGATTCCTTTGGTTCGTATTCCTAACAGTAAAGTAACAACAAATATGTTTGGTATCAACTCTCTTCAACCAAGTGATATTAGTCGGACAAAGGCTCTTCTGTTTATCTTAACATAAACTCCTTCGTCAGGTCCTTAGATCTATCTTATGTTCAATTACCAAAGTAATCGTTAATATTTTGCAATCAACACTCTTAATCCAAAGAATTGTGTTGATGCCGATCTACTCAATTAATCAATCCAATTCCATCATAAGGATAAAACCGATTATTAATTGGATCATCTTTTTACCGAAACTAATATTGGGCACACTAAAGATTATGAACCCACAAATCAGAAATCTTCAATATCTTCTTCGTCTTCAAATCTTCTTAGATCTTCAATAAACACCTGCACACAATCACTTGAATCTCTTGTGATCAATCACGCACAGAACAGAGTCTGTTAACAATAGATTATCACAAGATCGTATTTAAAACTAACAACAGTCTAAAGATCCATGTCGAAACTCTGAACTCGTTTGAGTGAATCTTATATCAGAAGAGAATATCCTCAATCATAAACAAACTAGGTGCAATCAAAGTTCAACCATCGTTATTCAATCAAATCAATGAAAACAAAAGATAAACCGCAATTATCTAGTTTCCCACGAACGGTACTAATAGAGATTCTCAATCCCAAAGAAGACTTTAGACTGAGCGACCGTAAGAGATTTCGCCTAACTAGGTTACTCTCCTCTCCGAATAGGCGGCTTCACCAGCAACAACATAACAAGAGGTAGTTTTCTGTTACGAAGAATTAGTTTGCTAGAAATACAAACTTCAAGTATTTATAGACTAGGAAGTTTGGACACCAAGGAATTTCCAAAACCGAAAATATTCTCAACATATTCAATAAATCACAAATTCTGTTTTCATAATTCCTGGAAATGCTCTGTCCAAAAATAATGATCGAAATCTCTCAGAAAATCTTTAATTAGTAAATGCACATTACTAATTCTTATTTTCCTAAAAATGAAATCAATAACCTTAATTAAAAGATTCTTAACTTATTTGTATTTCGATCCTGGGATTCTCTTCCCTTAGCTATTAAGAAATAACTTTGAACCATTAAATTATAAACATTCACAGCACGTGTTCAAAGTATTTCGACATCCTAACTTTCCAAGTTCTCTTTCATACTCACAACCTTGAAACCGATTTTCCACACTTCCAAACAAGTTTAGAATTGGTTCATCTGACTTTCAAGAACTATATGATTGATCAAATAACATTCAATCACAAATCATGGGTTTAACGGTTCTAAGAAAACAAGTTTCGGTTCTACCTCCATGTGAGTATTGTACATAGTTACACTAGCTTTCCAAAATTCGGTTGACTAGTTACTAGGATCGGTTCCCCACATATATATGGTATCTAACTTGAATGTGTTGCACATGTCCATAGGATCGGTTCCCCTTTCTGCTATAAACCTGCTGCACCCCATACAAGGATCGGTTCCCTTTGTGATGTACTGCACCTCTTACTAGGATCGGTTCCCCTTTTCCCAGATTTGTTCAGACATAAAATCACAAACCCGATCATACCATCTCAGGTGATTACTTAAGATCGGTTTCACTAATAAAAGTCATACCAATACATAAGTCAGGATTTTGTAAATAGTTTTACCAAGAACACAACAAGTCATGAACGGTTCTACTAAATCACACATATTGGATCTTCAAAAGATATGCAATGAATAACGATCCCAATAACGCCTGGCGATTTCCTTTTCGATTCACAAACAAGTTTATAAACTTACTTCCTTAGAACACATGTAAAACATTGTTCCCTAGGATGAAATGCTCACCTCATACCCATACATAATCATAATAGCATTCAAATGATTATGGCAATGTCTTATCTACAAAGTTTAATGGTTAAGCAATAAACCTTGTATTGTATTCCTTAATACTATGTCTATCTAGAGTTCAAATATGTTTCACAGTTTTGTTTTCAATTTGCATGACTTGAAAGATACTTTAGGGAATGAAACAGTTCAAGTCAAATATCACTAAACTCAAGTGGAAGGATGATTGTTGTCGTTGTAAATCCTTGCTTCTTCATATCTTCAAGTCTTCGCAATACTTGTAATGTCTCATATCCTAATACTTTCAACCTAACCTATATGAAGTTGACTCTAGTACATAATCAAGCAACTCTTAACATGAGTTTTGATTCACTAAAATATGACAACCAAACTTGACATACCAATGCTTGGTGGGTTCAACCGAGCTATGGTCTAACATTCATTAACTGCTTTTAATTGCAAGAGTTTCAGTCTTAGTGAATGGAGGGCCAATTGGTTTCTTTCAAGTGACAAGAGGCTTAAGGAAAGGTGACCCATTATCACCTATCTTATTTATTTTAGCGGAAGATGTTCTAAGTAGATGTCTGAGCAAAATGGTGCAAGAACACAAGATATTACCAATGGTCAGCAGAAAAGGATTCAGCCAACACACATTCTCTTTGCATATGATGTTTTCTTGTTCTTTAATGCGCATAAGAAGATTATTGAAAAAGTGATGAAGCTATTACATGATTACCAGGAATCTTCAGGTCAAGTGATTAGCAAACAGAAAAGCAAAGTTTTTTTTGGAGGTGTCACTGAAGTTAGAAGGAATCAAATTGCAGAAATATTTCAGATGCCTTTATTTAGCTTTCCAGATAGATATTTGGGGGTAATCCTAAAACCAGGAGGGGTTAAATCAAGACAAATTTGGGGGTTGTAGAAATGTTGCAAAAAATTATTACTATTTGAAGAGGACAACCGATAGCTTTTCAAGAAATAATTACTCTGGTGAAGATAGTGCTCTGCAGTATACCCATTCATAAGATGTCTGTGCAGAAATGGCATGTGAAGGTCATTCAGACATGTGAAAGAATTATAAGGAATTTTATTTGGACAGGAGATCCTTCAACAAGAAAACTTGCTACTTTAAAATGGGATAAATCTTGTACTCCATTGGTGGAAGGTGGTTTAGGTTTCAAGAGATTCATGGCAGTAAATAAAGCACTCCTAATGAAGTTACTATGGAAAATGCATAATTCTGAAGAGGAATGGGCTTTATTTATGAGAGCCACATTTCAGAAAAAGGATGAAGAATGGATAAGTACATACATTAAATCATCAATATGTCCTGGAATCAAATGGGTGATAGAAGAGGTGAAACAGAATACAAGGTGGATTGTGGGCAATGGAGAGAGCATATCTGTATGGAGTGATGCATGGGTAAAGGAAAAGCCTTTGAATGAAATTTTTCCTGATGATGCATACATAGCTCAAACAAAGAATATGAAAGTTGCAAAACTGACTAAATATGGAAAATGGTATATTCCTCAGAGAATATTGGTATACTTTCAAATTATGGTCTTATCAGTTATTTCAATATCAGAAGATAAAAGAACGTGGATGGGGACTATGTCAGATAAATTTATAGTAAAATATGCATATCATTTAATCAAAACACACTATCCTAGAGTAGATTGGGCTACACAAATATGGAATAAATGTCTACATCCTACTACTTCAAGTAATGTACGGAAGCTGGTTAGAGGAATCTGTGATACAGATGATAAAATGAAAGACATGGGATTTCATATGGTTTCTAAATGCGGAATCTGTGCTACAGATGATAAAATGAAAGACATGGGATTTCATATGGTTTCTAAATGCTACTTGTGTGGGAAGGTAGAAGAAAGTATAGAACATATTCAATGGAAGTGCAATTTCAGTCAACTGATATGGAAATGGCTTGGAGACATATTCCCTTCAAAAATCCTAAACCATATGAAGATGTAATGAAATTCCCTAAACAGAAAAGTAAAGCAATACAAAAGGTGTGGATGACAACATCATCTATAACCATGATGGAGATATGGTTTTTGAGAAACAAAATAGTATTTGAAGAGGAAAAGCCAGAGATACTCAGATTCAAGAAAAGAATTATGCAATTTACTAAAGATTGTGAAATTAGAAGAACAGGTTACATGTGGAATTGCATTTATGATTTTCAAGTTCTTAAAAGCTTTGATCTAATCAGAAGTATGTTAAAACTTAGAGAACCATGGAGTTACAGTTTGAACTCCCTCAAAGATCTCAAACATTAATATGTTGTGCAGGTTATTCAAGAGATAATCATGAGAATACTGGAGTGGGATTTGTATGCAGAGACAATAAAGGGGAGTTCCTATATGCAGAATTAAAAGGACTGGGATTAGCTACAACATTCATTGCAGAGTTAATAGTAATAATGTATGCTACATAATGGGCAGTGACAAGAAATGTACAGGATTTGGTTGTGAATTCTTCCTCTACATTAGCAATAAATGCTTACACATATATCTGGTAACTTACCTTGGTTTATTCAAACTAGATGGAATAAAGTAAAAGGCAGTGTTATACAAATAAGGTTTACTCATTGCTATAAATAAATAAACTACACAGAAGATGCATTAGCCAAGACTGGAGCATGCATGGGGAGATGGGTTAGCCAGGAATTTCTAACTAGACCTTCTTTCATGGATACACTAGAAATGCCAAGAAAAGTGTATTATAGATCTTATTAGTTCTTGCTGGGCCTACTGGGCTTATTTTTCTCATTTTTCTTTGGACTTTTTTGTAATCATTTTTGTTTCCCTTGAGTAATAAAAATTATTGATTAAGCAAAAAAAAATACAATATAAAAATTAATTCCATTACAGATCGATAAGTGTTTGCATGCGAAACCAAATCGAACCACGGATTAATCTTGAGAAGAAAAATAAAGAAAAACAAAATTGAATCCATAGATTTATCAATTCCAGACCCTAATTAAAATTAAAACCAAAACCCTATAACGGTCTTACCTTATATTGCTAGCGATGATGGTGGTGATTTGACGATAATGGTACTGGTGTCGATTTGAAGAGTGAGGAAGATAATCTGAATTTTGGTTCTCTGAATCTGAATGAAAGAGTGGAGTGAGAACAAAACTGAGAGGCACCCCAGTATCTAAAGGCACCCACTAGTTGGATAGGGGTCTTCTCTAACAGTTGAACATAATTTTAACATGAAACTTTTTTATCACTTGCGTGTTTTTCTGGGAAGAAAGTCAGAGTGAGTTTATAGCATATTATTGTGGGATTAGTTTGGTAGTATCCAGTGTTGATAAAACAAGGTATATTTTGACTTTGGGTTCCAACTTCATTAATGACCAGTATTGCGTTAGGGTCCCAGAAAGTTTAATATTAGAGTTTGGATCCAAGACCGTAGTTGACCATCTTGACTATTATATATAAATATTTTGTTTATAAATTAATTGATATTTAGTTAATGTTGTCGGTTAACTAACATTTTTTCTCTCCAAAAGAGAAGTACCAATTTTAATAAAACTGAACTTCTCTCGGGTAAGAACGCCCCATAGAATCATTCATTACAATTACATTTAAGAAGTATGGGCATGTGTTGTCCAAGATACGTGTGTGCATGTTCTTTCCTTCTTGCGGTCGTAGCCTGGTTGCGTGTTTTACTAGTCCATCTGCAGCTTGGTTCACTTCTCAATAAACGTGGTTGATAGTGAATTGTAAAATATGGTGTAGATGGTGATGTATTTCCTGCATCATAGTGTGAATGATCCATGATGTTTGCGTTCCTTCTTTTTGTAGTTGATTTACCAGGGTTGCAAAATCCGTTTCGAAACGGATCCGGGTCCAACCTTTGGAGACTGCCGATATGGACACCACCACCACAACACTATGCCTGCTAGATCTGGTGTTCCTCCTGGTTTACCTTTACTTGATCCGTTCGTGTTTATCTTCAGCCAGTGTTGTGGTGGTGGTGACCAATTTACCCATATGACCGTTGGGCTTCTAGTGATGTTATTGCTTTGTCTCTGTCCTGTCTTGCATTTGTTGAGCAAATAAACTCTTGAGTGAGCACAAGAGCAATTTGGAAAGTTTGTTGAGGTGTTTGGATGATATTATTGTAGACTCGTGCATTTCTTGCAAGCCAGATATGCCATATGATGTAACACCATAGAGTGAAGTCTTCTTTCTTGTCTGCCTTACTGATTAGTTCATTTAAACTTTGTGGGATTTTGAACGTTGTGGTAGGTGGAGATACCCCAATTTTCTGACGGGATGAATGCCGATGGTGTTGGCTAGCTTGTCGAAGGAAAATGAGATTTTGGACCGGATGTGGAAGGATCGTAAGATTTCTGTAGGGGTTGGTTGTAGTGTCCCTTCTGTTTATGTGATCTTGAGTGAGCACAAGAGCAATTTTTAAAGTTTGTTGAGGTGTTTGGATGATATTATTATAGACTCGTGCATTTCTTGCAAGCCAGATATGCCATATGATATAACAACATAGAGTGAAGTCTTCTTTCTTCTCTGCCTTACTGATTAGTTCATTTAAACTTTGCGGGATTTTGAACGTTGTGGTAGGTGGAGATACCCCAATTTTCTGATGGGATGAATGCCGATGGTGTTGGTTAGCTTGTCGAAGGAAAATGATATTTTGGACCGGTTGTGGAAGGATCGTAAGATTTCTGTAGGGGTTGGTTGTAGTGTCCCTTCTGTTTATGTGATCTTCCACAATTTTCCAAATTTTTCTTGTGTTGGCACATTCAAATACGCAGTGTTGGTTCGATTCCTGGTGCTGGAAACAGATTGGGCAGATATCTGAGTTGCTGATGTTACTGGTATGAAGAGCTTTGAAGGTGCGAAGGCCTTCATGGATGACTTTCCATAAGAAAAGTCTGATTTTTTGAGGGAATTTTGCTTACCAGATTTTGTTATACGGTTGGGCATAAGAGGTTTATGGAGTGGGATGATGGTGGTGGTTGTGGTTTTGGTTCCCAGGTTGTTTGGATAACAACTCATAGCCACTTTTTACGGTGTAATGACCATTCTTTGAGAACTGCCAAATTGGTTTATCGGGAACTGATGGGTTTTGAATGTGCGTGCATCTAACAATGTTGGAAATAGTCGGATGGAAAGTTTGGTATAAGAGACGTACATTCCAATTAAATGCGTAAGGTTCAAGAAGTGTACTGACCAAGTTATCGCCAACGTTTGATACTGGAACCACATTTGGATGCCATGGTATCCAATTTTCTTTGATTTTTGTTGACTGGCCGTCTACAATTTGGATGGATGTGTTATCCTGCACAAAAGAAGCCACCTTTTTAATTTGTTTCCAAGAGGAACTTGCTGCTACCGGTGGTTTTATAGTGTCCCTTAGGATCGACTATTGGTGCATATACTTGTTACGAAACATGTTGTTGCGGACTGTGTTTGGCTCAGCATGTATCTGCCACTCTCTTTTGCCAAGTAGAGAAATATTATGTTTCCTCATGTTCCTGATTCCTAAACCAACTTTGTTGATTGGGAGGTTGAGTTTGTCTTTCCATATGACATGAAGCTTTCTTGTATCGTTATCATGGCCCCAGAAAAAGTTCCTTGCAATCTTTTCCATTTTGTGATGTACATGAGATGGCAGAAGTTGAGTTTGCGTCACGTGGTTTGAAGTTGGTAACAAAGAGGTATTGATGAGCATCCATATACCAGATTGATTAACACATTTTTCTATCCATCCTTTGGCTTTCCTTTCCATTCTTTGAAGGAGCTGAGCAAAGATCGGTGAAGAATTCTTTCCTTGTTTAAAGAAAACTCCAAGGTATCTAGGGGAGTTAGGAGTAGTTGGGATGTTGAAGGTGTTGTTAAGCCAATGTAATGTTCTTTGATTCAAGTTTGGGTGATGAATCGAAATTGATTTTTGTGTGTTTATCATTTTCCCAGCTGAGGTGGAGTAGGAGTGGAGAATGTTGTTGAGATGGTTACATGAAGCTGGATATGCTGAACAAGTAACAAGGAGGTCGTCTTCATACATCAGATGGAGTATAGGCTTGTTCTTTGATGATATGCAAAGACCTTTGAGATTTCCAAGCGCCTCCACTCTAGCCAGATTTCTTGAGAGAATTTCTGCACAAAGAATGAAGATATAGGGGGATAGGGGATCTCCCTGTCTGAGACCCCTAGTTGGGTGGATGTTCCATTGGGATCTGTCTGTGTTTATCTCCAGCCAGTGTTGTGATGGTGGTGACCAATTTACCCCTATGATCGTCGGGCTTCTAGTGATTTTATTGCTTTGTCTTAGTCCAATCTATGTCCTGTCTTGCAGCCCATGTTTTGTTGCCCAAATAAACTCTTGAGTGAGCACAGAGCAATTTAAAAAGTCTGTTGATCTTTTTGTATGATATTATTGTAGACTCGTGGATTTCTTGCAAGCCAGATATGCCATATGATGTAACAGCATAGACTGAAGTCTTCTTTCTTGTCTGCCTTACTGATTAGTTCATTTAAACTTGTGGGATTTTGAACATTCTGGTAGGTGGAGATACCCAAATTTTCTGACGGGATGAATGCCAATGGTGTTGCCTAGCTTGTCGAAGGAAAATGAGATTTTGGACATGATGTGGAGGGATCGTAAGATTTCTGTAGGGGTTGGTTGTAGTGTTCCTTCTGTTTATGTGATCTTCCAAAATTTTCCAAATTTGTCTTGTGTTGGCACATCCAAATAGGCAGTGTTGGGTCGATTCCTGGTGCTGGTTACATATTGGGCAGATATTGGAGTTGCTGATGTTACGGGTATGAAGAGATTTGAAGGTGGAAAGGCCTTCATGGATGACTTTCCATAAGAAAAGTTTGATTTTTTGAGGGCATTTTGCTTGCCAGATTTTGTTGTACGGTTGGGCATAAGAGGTTTATGGAGTGGGATGATGGTGGTGGTTGTGGTTTTGGTTCTCAGGCTGTTTGGATAACACCTCATAGCCACTTTTTATTGTGTAGTGATCGTTCTTTGAGAACTTCCAAATTGGTTTATCGGGAGCTGATGGGTTTGGAATATGCATGCATCTAACAGTGTTGGAAATTGTCGGATGGAAAGTTTGGTATAATAGATGTACATTCCAATTAAATGCGTAAGGTCCAAGAAGTGTACTGACCAAGTCATCGCCAACGTTTTCTACTGGAACCACATTTGGATGCCCTGGTATCCAATTTTCTTTGATTTTTGTTGATAGGCTGTCTCCAATTTGGATGGATGTGTTATCCTGCACAAAAGAAGCCACATTTTTAGTTTTCTTCCAAGAGGAGCTTGCTGCTACCGGTGGTTTTGTAGTGTCTCTTAGGATCGACTGCTGGTGCATATACTTGTTGCAAAACATATTGTTGCAGATTGTGTTTGGCTCAGCATGTATCTGCCACACTCTTTTTCCAAGTAGAGCAAAATTATGTTTCCGCATGTTCCTGATTTCTAAACCACCTTTGTTGATAGGGAGGTTGAGTTTGTCTTTCCCTATGACATGAAGCTTCCTTGTATCGTTATCATGGCCCCAGAAAAAGTTCCTTGTAATCTTGTCCATTTTGTGATGTACATGAGCTGGGAGAAGTTGAGTTTGCATCACATGGTTTGCAGTTGCTAATAAAGAGGTATTGATGTCCATCTACCATATTGATTAACACATTTTTCTGTACATCATTTGGATTTCCTTTCCAGTCATTGACGGAGCTGAGCAAACATCGGTGAAGAATTCCTTCCTTGTTTAATGCAAACTCCACGGTATCTAGGGGAGTTAGGAGTAGTTGGGATGTTGAAGGTGTTGTTAAGACAATGTAAGGTGCTTCGATTCAAGTTTGGGTGATGAATCAAAATTGATTTTTGTGTGTTGATCATTTGCCCAGCTAAGGTGGAGTAGGAGTGGAGAATGATGTTGAGATGGTTACATGAAGCTGGATCTGCTGAAAAAGTAACAAGGAGGTCGTCTGCATACATCAGATGGAGTATAGGCTTGTTCTTTGATGATATGCAAAGACCTTTGAGATTTCCAAGCGCCTCCACTCTAGCCAGATTTCTTGAGAGAATTTCTGCAGAAAGAATGAAGATATAGGGGGAGAGGGGATCTCCCTGTCTGAGACCCCTAGTTGGGTGGATGTTGCCTTGAGGAGTGTCATTGATATTCACTGAATATTTGACTGTAGTGATGTACCTCATTACATATTCTATGAATTTCCTTGGAAAAACTAGAGCTATCAGTGACTGCCTAACAAAACCCCGGTCTAGACTATCAAAGGCTTTTCCAAAGCCATCTCAAGTGGTGTCATATACTATGGAAAGTGGAGATTCGCTAATACTTTACAATGTTTCGTCATATTATGACACACGACACAATATTATTGGGCGGATTGTATTTCATGACATGTGGAAGACTTTTATTGGGAGGCGATGTGGCGACGACGTGAATTCATTTGTGGGCTATATTTATGTGTTGTTTCAAAATGAAAAGGGGGAGGCGGCCGCAGAGCCGTTGACAGAGAGAAGAGGCGACAAGGGTTTGGTGTATTTGAGTTTTCTTTTCTCATGGTTTGCTAAGTTGTTTGTTAGGGTTTACATTGAAGCCAATTTATTTATATGAACTCTACGATGATATTTCTAATAATGATTCATTGATTAGTGATTTCTCTTCATATAGCATGGTGTTTAATCGATTATGTGATTTTCTTGATTACTTATACTTTTCAATTGATATAGCGTGCTTGGTTAAATTCTTTGAAGAAATATGCTTTAGGATTGATATGTAATACTTTAGAATCATTACCCGTGAAGCGAAGGAAATTACAGCGGAGAAACCATATTTTAGAATTTAAACATATTATCTTCCGAGACCTGAGATTGATTTCGAAATTTGTCTTGAGTAATAAATAGAGATTAGTCGATTTTATATGATTGAATTGGTGGAAATCGAAAACCTTAACAACCCGTTACCCATTTTGTTTATTGTTAGAATTATTTATTATTTTATTTTGTCCTGAATATCTGAAAAATCGTCAAACATCACCTTATTGATTTTTTTAGTTTTTGGTATTAGTTAGTAGTAGTATTTTCACACTCCTCGTGGGAACGACCTGTATTTGACATTATCTACTAGTTAGACACTGCGCACTTGCAGTATTATTATTGTAGGTTTCCGAACCTACCAATGAGCTGGGAGAAGTTGAGTTTGCATCACATGGTTTTCAAATGGTAACAAAGAGGTATTGATGTCCATCTACCAGATTGATTAACAAATTTTTATATACATCATTTGGCTTTCCTTTCCATTCTTTGACGGAGCCGATCAAAGATCGGTGAAGAATTCCTTCCTTGTTTAATGCAAACTCCAAGGTATCTAGGGGAGTTAGGAGTAGTTGGGATGTTGAAGGTGTTGTTAATCCAATGTAAGGTGCTTCGATTCAAGTTTGGGTGATACATAAAAATTGATTTTTTGTGTGTTAATCATTTTCCCAGCTGAGGTGGAGTAGGAGTGCAGAATGCTGTTGAGATGGCTACATGAAGCTGGATCTGCTGAACAAGTAACAAGGAGGTCGTCTGCATACATCAGATGGAGTATAGGCTTGTTCTTTTATGATATATAAAGACCTTTGAGATTTCCAAGCGCCTCCACTCTAGCCAGACTTGTTGAGAGAATTTATGCACAAAGAATGAAGATATAGAGGGAGAAAGGATCTCCCTGTCTGAGACCCCTAGTTGGGTGGATGTTGCCTTGAGGAGTGCCATTGATATTCACTGAATATGTGACTGTAGTAATGCACCTCATTACATATTCTATATATTTCCTTGGAAAAACTAGAGCTGCCAGTGACTGCCTAACAAAACCCCGGTCTAGACTATCAAAGGCTTTTCTGATGTCCAGTTTCAAAGCAATTTTTGGGTTTTTAATAGTGGCAGAATGTCTGGTGTGGTGGAATATTTTTGTTGCAATGGCAATATTATCATGAATTGACCTGTTTGGGAAAAAAACACTCTAGAAAGGGCTGATCATGAGTGGAAGTAAAGGCCGTATTCTATCCACTAGCAGCTTTGAAATAACTTTGTAGACCAAATTACATAGGCCAATTGGTCGAAATTCATTTGGTTTTGTAGGGGCATCATTCTTTGGAATAAGGTTCCGGCAAATCTATGTGTTCAAAGAAATTTTGGACCATCTCAATAATTTGTGGGTTAGTTAAGTTCCAAAAGACTTTGAAAATCTTACTTGTGAAGCCGTCCGGTCCCGGGGCTTTGTCAGAGCCTATGCTTATCGATGCTTTGTGAATTTCCTCATTTGTGGGTAACTTCATAAGATTTTCACAGTTATCTTCTGAGATTCTTGGTGAGAAATTATGGAACAAATTTGGGTCAATTGTGGTCGGGGCTGCAATGTATTGTTGCTCAAAATGACTAACCATCATTAAAGCAATTTGATTTTGGTTGTATACCCATCTGTTACTATTATCTTGCAGCTGACTGATGTGGTTAATTCTTTGATTGATAGTCGCCTTGATGTGGAAGAATTTGGTGTTAAAATCGTCATTGTTCAGCCAATCCATCCTTGATTTTTGTTTCCAGTAGGCATCGTGACAGTGTTGGAGCATCAGGTGGGAATTTCGTGTTTCTCTTTCATGTTGCAACTAGAATAGCAGTTCAGCTCCATTAGTGTTTGCACATTTGGACTGAGCAACTTATATCTGGAATTCATCTTCTTTAATTAGTTGCAGAAGATTTCCAAAAGTTTGTTTGTGCCACCATTGTAGAGCGTGAGCCGTGTTTTTTAGTTGGAGCCGTAAATTTCCCGGAGTACCAGTCGTCTCATGCTCGGTACTCGTGTTTTTTGGTAGCACGTGTTACTTTAAAGACCCATTTTCACCGCCGCATGTTCTTTCTTCATCACTGTCGACACCACTCCCATTTCCTCCACCAAAAACTCATTATCACCACCAAAATCATCTCAAATGGAAAGCATCGTTATCCAGTTTGAATCTACTTGTAATCATCTCGTTAAACTTAAACAACATAATTGCATTACTAAATAATACAACTCCCAAGTACCTACTAATCATTGTATTCCATCACACTTATTTCGCATCTGCTCAAAAAAAATCGAGTACATTCACATAACTCAAATGTTAATCTCGTATAAATACATTTATGGATGACCAAACAATTTAAACTAACAATATCTTTCAGTTAGCTAACCCAAACAAAAAATGAGTTCATATTATTAAAACATTATATAAACAAATAACACCATCCTCGTCCAGTTAGCTAACCCACGCAAGCATCTAACATCAACCACCACCAGTTTACCTCAATTAATTAAACAAAAATGAAATCCCCAACCTCAGATGTGAATAGATTTATCAAGAATAACCAGGCATCAAAGAAAACTGAGTTATTGAGTTCTTCGTCATCTAATAAACAAGTATGAAAAAGTGGGGTCTAACAACCACACCCAATATTTCGATTAGAAATCTATATGGACTAACTCCAATATACTTTTAAGAGAATCAACTAGACAGTCAGACTCAATCTTAATAAAATTATATCAAAGAGTTATATCTCTCTCTTTCTATTCAATACTTACTCAAGAAAATAGAAATCTGTGAGTCTAATTGAATGCAAGAGAAATCACTTGAACGGTACCAATGACCAATGTTCAAGTATCAATCAGTTTCAATCAACAATCAAAGGTTGTATTTCCCAGTTGATCGATTTAATGCACAACCTGTGATATTTCAATTATATAACAAAATATAATGCGAAAAATAAATAACACAGACACCAGAAGTTTTGTCAACGAGGAAAACGCAAATGCATAAAAACCCCGAGACCTAGTCCAGATTGAACACACATTGTATTAAGCCGCTACAGACACTAGCCTACTACAAACTAACTTCGGTCCGGACTGTAGTTGAACCCCAATAAATCTCACACTGATCCAAGGTACAGTTGCGCTCCTTACGTCTCTGATCCCAGCAGGATTCTACGCACTTGATTCCCTTAGCTGATCTCACCCACAACTAAGAGTTGCTACGACCCAAAGTCGAAGACTTTAATAAACAAATTTGTATCACACAAAAAAGTCTACGGTAATAGATAAATCTGTCTCCCACTGAAATACCTACGAGTTTTTGTTCTGTCTTTCAATAAATAAAGGTGAACAGGAACCAATTGATAACCCGAACTTATATTCCCGAAGAACAGCCTAGTATTATATCAACCACCTCACAATAATCTTAATCGACTAGCGAAAGAAGATATTGTGGAATCACAAACGATAAGACGAAGATGTTTGTGACTTCTTTTATATCTTGCCTATCGGATAAATCAATCTCAAGCCAATCCTTACGATTGCACTTAGTACGATAGAAATAACAAGACCAAATCACACAACTACAAGAAAAGTAGTATCGGTCTGGCTTCACAATACCAATGAAATATTCAAGTCGCTAACCTACAGGGTATCGGTAGAAACCTAAGGTTAAAGGAGAATCGACTCTAGCTAATACAACTAGTATCACACATAAAGTGCGGGGATTAGGTTTCCCAGTTGCTAGAATTCTCCCTTATATAGTCTTTCAAATCAGATTAGTAACAAAGCATTCAATATTCACCGTTAGATGAAAACCTGATTAGATTCAAAATAATATCTTTCAACCATTAGATCGAAACTTAGCTTATTACACATAAATGAAATGCATGTTTATCTAGGTTTGTGTAACCGTACCCAAACATGTACATCTAGTTGGTTCAACAGTAGTTAACCAAATAGTTAGCCATATGAGCACTTTCATATCAACCATATTCTTTTTTACCACAACTAGTTCAAATGACTCAAATGAACTAGTTAGAGAGTTGTTCAATTTATTAGATCTTTATAATAGACACAATTGAAACAAAAACGATTTCATTCACTCGAATCGAATCATGAACTTTATATCCACGGTTTGCAAACTTGCATTCCTTAGTTTATATAAGTTTAAGTTCACGAATAATCGTTCTTAGAAAATAACCAACTTAAATACACGGATTGGTACGCGGACTTAAGTACCTGGAATAAGTTTGTTTTCAATTCACAAACTCCAACAGAAATTCTCGGGATGAGAACCTCCGACAGTATGCGGACTGGGTACGCGGTCTGGGTACGCGGACTCTAGTTCCGGTTTTCCTGAGCAAGAAAGTACGCATACTTTGGTTCAAGGAATAAGGACTTATACATGTATGAGTTACCACACAATGCTATATCCAACCATGGTTATATAATCTAAACTCTCATTTCAATCATTAAAACATTCTTAGAAGACGTTATATAGTTGTTGTTCACAAACCATTTTTCGTCAAAGCCATTTTCAAGTGATTGAAACTTAAAATGACTTTCGTAAGGATGAACTTGGCCAAAGCGAAAGCTTACCAACACATATTTCGAGAAATAGATAAGCGAGATAAACTCGACTCGAAATAGCAAATATGTATAATCAAAGTCTATATAGAAAAACGACTTTTACCTCAAGATAGGAGATAGAGTAGATAGACTTTTGAGTGATAGATAAGTTCAAGTCTCCACATACCTTTTATCCGATGAAGTTCCACCAATTCCTTGAGTAGTTCTTCGTGTTTGTATGATGATCGCCATGGAGCCTTGAGCTCAACTGCACTTTGTATCCTACTCCGAGACTTAGCTAATAGTAGACTAGAAATCAAGACTTATAGTTTTGATCACTAACATTAACAACATGCTTGAGATAGAAACGCATACGAGTTCGACCGAGCAGTGCTCTAACAATCTCCCCCTTTGTCAATTTTACTGACAAAACTATCAATACATATGGAATACAAAAATAGATAAATAAACTTTTGTATCTTCTTTTACACATGCCTGATCTTCTTGGTTCTTCAACATTACTCGAAATATTCGTCACTTCCAAGTACTCAAATGATCCCAAAGGTTATAAGTTTAGTATCACCGTTATTGAAAATCCGTAGTCATAACAATAAGAAAACAAGAATTCTCAATCATTGTTATACAGTGTCATAGTATTATCATACAACATCAAAGTTAAATTGTATTACAACTTCGACAACAATACTATAGTGATATGTATCACTCCCCCTTAGTCAATACTCCATATCACATGGAAACCACTCCCCCTTACATAATGATCCGAAAACCATATATATTTATAGTGTGAACTACACATTAATTCTCTCCCTTTTTGTCAATAAAAATTGGCAAAGGTACGAAAACTAGTGGGATCCTAATGAAATTTCCATAGAGACATTTCATGACCAAAAGAAAGTACATATCAACTTTTTAGATGCAATCATATAGCCGAAGCTAAATGCTTTCATCAAGGAGTTTCTAAAGATACAAAATAACCCCTATAAAATATTCCACAGCCGCACTCCCCACAAAGATTTTGCAATTAAGCACAAGTTCAATTAAGAAGTCCCCCCCC
>NC_039364.1:138167316-138178727 GCF_003573695.1 Papaver somniferum
CCCCCCCCCCCCACCATAAAATGTCATTCCCGAAATAACAACAAGAGCGACCTTACTTTCACAAGAAAAGAAGAATGTATTTGGACATTACAAATCACATACGAATATGAATTTGAATCAAAAAATACTCAATTAAATTAACCACAAGGAAACCCATGATTGATTCAATCGGAATACACAACTAAATTATCACAAGAGTGTAATCAATTCAATTGGTCATGCTCGACATAAGAGAACTTACGGATCCGCATAGTATATACATAAATATGGATCAAGGAAGATCAATACTACGGAATAGACAAGGATTCATTCTATTTTCCATCACTATTTGCACAATGACATATAATAAACATAATCCTCGTAAACAAAAGTTTATCCTATCTTCCATCAATACTTGCATAATGACATAATAGGCTTAACACTTTTGTAATGTCAAAAGTTCATTCATTCTTTTATTAATACATGCATATCAACATATAGAAGACTTAAATTTTAACAAGGTATGGGACAATCATAGTTCACGGACGCAAATACACATATCCCATAACAAATTTGCAATATATGAAACCATAAATATTAATATTGCAAAAATCATCTTCCAAACAACTTTTTAGAATTTAAACAAATAAACCTAAAAACAATGAAGATGAAAACGTTGGAGATAGTTATGTGTAATCACAATAATGGCTATTCCAAACTCTAGTTATTCTTCTAAATAAAACACAAGAATAAAATTCTCATAAGAATATTTACTAGATATTAAGACCTTTGAAGAATTCTTTAATCGTCCCCGAACTCCTTGTCGTCAACAACCATTGGGACATAAGGTTCATGAAAATAGGAGTTAATATCAATAAACCTTCTTGACTGATGTCGAACCAGGGCCTTCTGAATCTCATGAGTCTTAAGCACAAAAGCCTTTATTTGTTGAATCTCCTTTCGTGTATCCTTCAACACTTCAAGAACATCACAAAACTTCTGAGAATCTGAAGGAAAAGCTCTTGGCTTCCTCACATTCCTTCTTTTCCTTTTCAAAGTTGGAGCAACAGAGATTTATCTTTTTCCTTCATGATTGATGGCTTGACAATCATATTAACATCTTTTCCATCAGAAGACATAATACTTGGAGCATCCATAAGCGTATGGGTTTGTGTGAGGAAATTACAATTCAACTAAACAAGTAGTCTTAAGATAAAATAAGTTTCAGGGAAGGAAAAAGGAATGTATGGTTACGCAACCTTTAATAGGTTCGTGCGCGCAAAATCCTGAACCTTAGAGAGAGTAAAATTATCGAAAATAACCCTCCTTTATTGATATACAGGGATTCCCATTTTGTATCAAAAAAACAAAACTAAGAAAAGATGAAAGCAAACTTTTCCTAAAGCCTGAGAGGTGCACAACCTTGTCTTTTTTGATCAGGCACATGAGACAAGATCACCAAATCAACACAATCAAGTTGTGTTGCGGTGAACAACAATCTTTCCACCATGTTCCTCTTGAGAGGAATCCATACAACTCTGTCTATCAAAACGATTGGACCATGATTTCTTCTCTAATTGTATTGTTTTATCCTTGGAAACTAACTTCTTAGACGAAGATAAAATCTTACATACCTCAGCGGTCTTCCGAGCAAGTTTAAGCTTGTTTTCTAGTCGATTTGCTCTTCGTTGACGTTTGTTGACATGTCTCAATTTGTGTTTGTACTTGTCACACATTGATAGTTCATGACCTTTGAGTAAACAATATGAGCATGTCAATCTTGGATATAACTCAGGCATCTGAGATGTGCAAGCTGCTAGACACATAATGGTACCTGAAACATCATACACAGAGTTTCCAATGGAAAGGTCATTTTTTTCTTCCAGATTGGTTGAGTTTTATTTTGAAAGAATATCAAGATTGATGTATGTATTGCTACAATTATCAAAATCAATATTTTCATAAAGAAGTGCAACACTTTATTTTTTTTCATCAAGAGTTGCAGCAAGACCTTTATTCCCAGTGTATTTCTTTCGATTTGGACACTCATTTGCAAAATGACCAAAACCTTTACACTTAAAGCACTGAGGCATATCCTCGTCATCAATTTCATCATAATCCCTATTTTTAGGAGGAACACGATTATGTGGTTTATCTGATGACTTGGATTTATCTCTGGAGAACCGTTTACTTCTCTTTAAAAGAAAATCCATAAACTGTCTTGTGATCAACGAGACTGACTTGTCAAGATCTTCATCTGATGAATCAGCCTCAGAAAGATCATCTTCAGAGAGGTAAACACTTTTACTTTTATCAAGTAATTTAGTGTTCTTTAGTGATTTGAAAGCAACATCCTTACTAGACTTGGACGTATGCTCATGATCAAAGATCTTTAGCTTCCCAACTAGAGTATTCTGGATAGCGTTGCGATATTATTTCCTTCAACGACGGCATGCTTCTTAGAATCATATCTAGATGGAAGCGATATGAGAATTTTCATCACAATGTCCCTTTCAGGAATGGTCTTACCCAATGCAAAAGATGCATTAACAATTTCATACACTTTGTGATTAAACTCATCAAATGTTTCTTCATCTGCCATACGAAGGTTTTCCCAATCAGAATTTAGGTTTTGAAGCCTAGCTTCTTCCTCACTGGTATTTCCTTCAAATACGGTTTCTAAGATATCTCAGGCTTCTTTAGACTTAGTGCACATAGTCACATGGTGGTGAAGATATATGGTAATGGCATGTATGATAGGATTTAAGCCGTCAGAATTTTGCTTTGCAGCAAGGATTTCTTCTGGACTATATCTACCAATATCCTTAGGTATAGATACATCGCCTTCTGATAGACACATTTTTGTGTCCGATTTGTCTCGATTCTATATATTGCTAGGGCTCATTTTTGTACTTATTATGGTGTTTTATTTATTTGTAGGTATTTTTGGCTAATAAACATTTTTGGAAAAAATTGGCTCGAAAAGTTGTCGGAAAGCACCCGGAGGACATTTGCTATTCGGACTCTCAATTTGGATAAGGGGTAACCTAATTACTAAGGGGCATCCCATTTCCAGGCATTTGCTAATCACACCCCTACTCTGGATAAGGGGCAACCATCTTCAACATTCAAAAAACCAGGTTTTTGGCGGGAAAAAAGTGCAGTTAAAGAACAGTTTTGGCAATCGTGATTTGGAGGAGTTTGAGGTCGATTAAACCTCTGATTTTCATAGGATAGACTCCTTATGGGTCTAGGAATCTGATATGGGTGTTTAAATCGATTAGACTGGGCTCAATCGACGGATTTTTCTCACAACAGAAAATATGGAAAGTCACGTGTGTGACCTGTTTCAGGGAATTTTAGAGAGATTAAAGCGCTGTAAACCTTCCCAAAGATTTGTATCTATCTAAGGAAGAGTTTAGAATAAAAAGGAAAGCTCAGAAACGCGTAGAAATCCGAAAACAAGAAATTGCCGCAATTTGGCCGTGAAGAGAAGGAAAGACATTTTGGAAGATTTTGGAGAGATTTAATCGGTATTTTTGATATAAATAGATGTCTTGGGTCATATAGAAGGGGTGTCGAGAGTTTGGGAACCTAAGGAGAGCCAGAGAAGAAGAAATCAGAGCTTTACCAAACTCTGTTTCTGCTGCTGCTGAAGAAGAAGAAAGCGAAGAACATTGACGCTCGGTAAACAGTCGCAGAAAAGTGTTGTTGTTTAACAGCTGAAGAACATTAAACTGTTCAGGGCATTCTTATTCTAGGGTATTAAAATCAGCGACAAAGCAACAGTTTTTCTGTAACAGTTCCATTGTAACAGCTGTTTTGCAACACCAATACACTGTTGCAAACAGTCTGTGTTATTACTTTTCACTCTTTTAATCATCTTTTGATCAACAAACACATATTTTGAGATCATGATTAATATGAGGAGCTAAACCCCATTGCTGAGGCGAAATAGGAAGCTATTTTTCCAACAAAAAGTGGTATATTCTATTTTATCTTTTTATTTGCAATAATTATATGATTATTTGCCTTGAACTATTATTGAATATGATTTTTATTTGAGTGATTGTGATCTATTTTGATGGAGTATGCTTAGTTTTAAGACTTTTGATGATTCATACTTGGTATTTACATTCATTACTTTTGAAAATCTACTTGTTGCAACATTTTAGAATCAAATTAAACAAGAAAATTGCATAAATTTAAGTATTGGTTTAATCACTTTGAACTTGGAAAATAGTGGAATCTTAGCCTCAGTGTTTCTTTTACTATTGATATCATCTTTGATTGAGTTTGCTATAATTTTTAGTGAGTTTTCTATTTTAATATTAGAATTTAAGTCTAATTAATATCCTTCACAAGTCTGAGAATCGAACCACTTTTACCACTATCTACAAATCACATCAATTTTTGGCGCCGCCGACGCGGACTTGTTTTTATGGTTTTAGATTTATTTTATTTTATTTATTTTATTTTTATTATTTTTGTCTTTTTTTTTATGTTTTTGGGTATTTATCTTGTGTCTACAGGTTCTGGATCATAAAGAAAATTGAGCCAAGGAGTTTGGTGATTTCATAAAGAGTTGGAGCTAAAGATTAAAGCAAAAAGAACAGAAAAGAAGACAATTTTATTTTAGACAGTTTTAGTTTAGGGTTTGTTTATTTTATTTTTTTTTTAAAAAAAACTGTCTTAGGGTTTATTATTTTTGTAATTTTTCTTTATTTTTTTGGACTTTTGGACTTTTGGACTTAGGGACATTTTTTTTTATTACCCTACGGAAGGGTACTTTAAATATAAACTGTTTGCAGAGAAGGAGGACAATTACGATATTGTCTCTGCACCTTGGGTTCGTACACTAGACATCGGAGTCAGTGGCCCGATTCGACGACAACCGATTCATCCCCCGTCTGGAACGGGAGGTAAGATTCTAAACACTCGCGAATCCCCTGTCAGCGAGTTACTGGACTCCTTCGTATGCATATATGTTGAGGACTGAATACAGACATTTATTTTTCTAGTAAAAGGAAAGGCCTGGCCATATAAGATAAGGGTTCGGATTTCATCACCGTTCTCTTCTTGCCCGCTTTAGGAACACGTAACTTACGCGAACCTAAGCCTAAAATTTTGACTAGAACGAGACCGATAGGGTAACGAGCTTAACAGGAAAGTCATTTGAAAAATATTGGTTACTCTTTTAAGAATACTTCGCAGTTCTTGACGGTTTCTGTAAGTTGAATGCGTGACTGCGCCGCCTTGTAATACCGGTGAGGACTTGGGTATCAAAGCTCCACCGAGTTTCCCTCGCCTCTATTCAACTTACGTTAATTCGGATTGATTCCAGAGGGGTTTGCTTAAATTGTAACGAATTCCCGTTCGAAGGATTAGAAGTTGGTCTAGAAACAATCTAAGTGGAGCCATCATGCTTTTTGTTTGCTAGATAGGTTTGATTTGGTTGAGTCGGCCTTGATATGTGTTTGCTTACCCTTCCAATTTAGAAAATTCTATTGTATGCCTGAACGCAAAAGAGACGCACTAGGTAGATTTGTTAAAGAGAAACCTAGTAGTTCGAAGCGTCTCGATTACCTTAATCTAGAAAGTCCGGCTTTTGAAGAGTCTGTTTTTGAACGTTCTTTTACTGAAGAGAGAATCCCTGTTGCTCCGATAGCGCCAGAAATGGCAACTTTGAAAGCTTTGTTGAATCCAACTAGGACTACCCGTCCTTCGTGTATTAAGTTAGCTGAAACGGAGGCACCCTATGAACTGAAACCTGGGACCTTACAGATGCTCCCAATCTTTTTAAGGAAAGAAAATGAAAACCCTTATTACCATGTTAGGGATTTTGAGGAAATTTGTAGTACTCTAAGAATTAGAGGCTTAGATGATGATGCTTTGAAACTAAGGTTATTCCCATTTTCCCTAAAAGATAAGGCCAAGTCGTGGCTGTATAGTTTGGACTCCGAGTCAATTGAGACATATGAACAACTTACATCTGCCTTTTTCAATAAGTTTTTCCCTAGGCACAAAACATCATCTATTAGGACGCAAATATGCACATTTTCACAACAAGAGGGAGAATCTTTATATAGGTATTTGGAAAGGTTCAATGATTTATTATCCCAGTGTCCTCATCATGGTTTAGAAAAGGTTAGGCTAGTTCAGATCCTTTATGAGGGTTTAGATTATTCCACAACGACCATGGTTGAGTCTCTATGCACTGGTGGATTTGAAAACCAAAGTGTTGATGCGGCAATGGAATTTTTTAATGAAATCGCCGAAAAAACCCAGCAATGGGAAAATAGTAGGGCACCCCAGAAAACAATTCTTTTAAGTAGAGGAAACGTTAATAGGGTAGAAGGAGGCTATGAATCAGATGTCAAAATTGCTGCTATAGAAAAAAGGTTAGAAGCCTTAGAAGTGGGCCAGACTAGTGGTAGAGTGGAGCCTTTTTGGGAAGGCCAGAATATTGAAGAGCACGACAATGCTCTTTATAATAACACTATATTTGATAACCGTCAAAAGATTGACCCATATTCAGAAACCTATAATCCTGGTTGGAGAAACCATCCGAACCTTTCGTGGTCTAAGGGCCAAAGTCAAGGTCAGTTTAGTAATTCTAATGCTCCCCCAGGTTTTGGCTATACTAAGAATCCTTCAGGACTAGCTCAGTTTCAGAATCAGTCAGATAAGAAAATCCTAAGTTTAGAGGAATCTCTCGCCTTGTTAACTCAGCAAACTGCAAAATTCCAGTTATCCGTAGAACAGAGTCTACAAGCTAGTAACAGGATAGGACAAGAAAATAGTCAGGCTATTTCCGAGTTAAAAACCCAGGTTGGTCTGATAAGTGATTCTTTGAGAGAAAAAGGTAAGTTTCCTAGTCAAACACAACCCAGCCTAGAGGAGTTCATGGATTAGGTGCAAAACCATCGAATCAATTGAATGTTGTTAGAACCCTTAGAAGTGGTAGAGTTGTAGACAATAAGGTAACCATGCCCGATAGTGAACATACTGTAGTTCACCCCTCAGGATCTCACCTCTCAGGATCAGTAGCTGAAGAAACTGATAAAGTTTCTGATGATGTGAATTTGGTTCCTGAAAGGTCTGATTTTAGGCCTACATCCCCATTTCCTCAGCTATTAGTACCAACAAAGAAGGAATCGAACTTTAATGACATAGTGGACGTTTTTAAGAAAGTTACCAGATGCAATTAGCAAAATTCCTGCTTATGCCAAGTTCCTTAAGGATATGTGTACGCGAAAGAAAAAACTTAGCGTCCATAAGAAAACCTTTTTAGCTAGTCACGTAAGTTCAATAATTCAGAACACCACAACTCCAAAGTACAAAGACCCCGGTTCTCCTACCATTGCTTGCACAATAGGTAACTTCCTGGTAGAAAAAGCTTTACTTGACTTAGGAGCCAGTGTGAACTTACTGGCATTCCATGTATACTTACAGCTAGGACTTGGTGAAATGAAACCTACTCAGATAACACTGCAGTTAGATGATAGGTCTATTAAAATCCCTCGAGGTGTTATCGAGGATGTTCTTATTGAGGTCGACAAGTTTATTTATCCAGTGTATTTCGTAGTCCTAGATACCCAACCTGTCCCTGACCCAGAGAACCAGATACCTGTGATTTTAGGTCTCCCATTTTTAGCTACGTCTAATGCGATCATTAGCTGTCGAAATGGTGTGATGAGTTTATCTTTTGGTAATATGACTATGGAAATGAACATTTTTAATGTCAGTAAGCAACCTCATGAGCTAGATGACACATGTGTTGAGGAGGTGAACATGATAGAAGCCTTAGTTCAGGAGTCATTACTAAACATCTTGTCTGAAGACCCATTAGAAAGTTGTCTATCCCATTTTGGTTTATATTTTAACGACGATAAAACTATTGAACATGTGAATGCTCTATTATATTCCACCCATGTGTTAGACACTGATAGATGGAAAGATAGGTTCGAACCGTTACCAGTTTCTGAGACTACCCTAATTCCTTCATTAGAAGAGCCCCCAAAGTTGGACCTTAAACCACTACCCGATACTCTAAAGTATGGGTTTTTAGGCCCATCTGAGACTTTACCTGCGATTGTAGCTTCCAATTTGGATAGTGATCAGGAAAGTAGGCTAGTAAATGTACTTCAAGACAATAAGGAAGCTTTAGGGTGGACTATAGCAGACATTAAGGGTATAAGTCCTACTGTGTGTATGCATCAGATTCATTTAGAGGAAGACTCCAAAACTTCTAGGGAGATGCAACGTCGACTGAACCCTAACATGAAAGAGGTAGTTCGAAAAGAGGTGCTTAAGTTGTTAGATGCGGGTATTATTTACCCAATTTCAGACAGTAAGTGGGTCAGCCATGTTCAGGTTGTCCCCAAGAAATCAGGTATCACTGTAGTCCAGAATGATAATAATGAATTAATCCCAACCCGAGTGACCACGGGATGGCGTGTGTGTATTGACTATAGGAAATTGAACAAGGTCACAAGGAAGGATCACTTTCCCCTTCCTTTTATCGAACAAATGCCAGAGCGATTAGCTGGACATAGTCACTATTGCTTCTTAGATGACTACTCCGGTTATAATCAGATCGTTATTGCCCCAGAAGACCAAGAGAAAACCACTTTTACCTGTCCCTTTGGTACCTTTGCGTATAGACACATGCCTTTCGGGCTATGTAATGCCCCTGCAACTTTTCAGCGTTGTATGATGAGCATATTTTCTGATATGGTAGAACGGTTCTTAGAGGTCTTTATGGATGATTTTTCAGTGTTTGGTTCATCTTTCGATGAGTGCTTACATCATTTGACATTAGTGTTGACTAGGTGTAAGGAAAAAAATTTAGTGCTTAATTGGGAAAAATGCCATCTCATGGTTAAATCAGGAATTGTATTAGGGCACATCATCTCTTCGAAGGGTATAGAGGTAGACAAAGCCAAAGTTGACATTATTAAGACTTTACAGGTCCCAAAAACCGTAAAAAATATTAGGTCATTCCTAGGGCATGCAGGTTTTTACCGTCGATTCATTAAGGATTTTAGCTTGATATCTAGACCTCTTTGCAATTTGCTTGCAAAAGATGTTAAGTTTGTCTATGATGATGCTTGTTTAGAGGCTTTTGAGAAGCTTAAAACTTTACTCGCTACTGCCCCGATAGTCCAGGCACCTAACTGGAACCCTTTGAGATTACGTGTGATTCTTCAGATTATGCTATAGGCGTCGTTTTAGGACAACGAGAAAACAAATTACTTCATGTGATTTATTATGCTAGCAAAACTCTGAATGATGCCCAAATGAACTACACAACTACCGAGAAGTAACTTTGAGCCATCGTGTTTTCCTTGGATAAGTTTAGGTCCTACCTATGAGGTTCTAAGATCATAATCTATACAAATCATGCTGCTTTGAAATACCTTTTATCTAAGAAGGATACCAAACCTAGATTGATTAGATGGATCTTATTGTTACAGGAATTTTCCCCAGACATTAGAGACAAAAAGGGTGCAGAAAATGTAGTAGCAGATCACTTGTCTAGGCTAGTTGTTAGTTCCCCTAGTGATTCCCTTCATATAAGGGATAGCTTTCCTGATGAACAATTGTTCTCTGTTTCCAAATCACCTTGGTATACAAATATAGTGAATTATCTTGTTACTGGTCGAACCCCTCAATATTGGGGTAAGCAAGATCGTTCTAGGTTTTTAGCCGAGGTTAAGCATTTCTTTTGGGACGATCCTTATCTGTTTAAGTATTGTCCGGACCAAATTATTAGGAGATGTGTATCTGAGAGTGACCAGTCTAGTATTATCTCCTTTTGTCATGAACATGCATGTGGGGGTCATTTTAGTGCTAAGAAGACTGCTGCTAAGATTTTGCAATGTTGGATTTTACTGGCCTTCGTTGTTTAAAGATTCCCATAGTCATTGTGTTTCTTGTGAGCGTTGCCAGAAGTTAGGAACCATTTCCCATAGAAGTATGATGCCTTTGAACCCTATTTTAGTGATTGAGGTCTTTGATGTGTGGGTCATTGATTTTATGGGTCCATTTCCTATTTCGTTTGGTTATCTTTACATACTTGTCGCTGTAGACTATGTGTCTAAGTGGGTTGAGGCGGTTCCGTGTAGAACGAATGACCACAGGGTCGTAGTCTAGTTTTTGAAAGAGAATATACTTACACGTTTTGGTACGCCGCGATCTATAATTAGTGATGGAGGTTCACACTTTTGTAATAGACCGTTTTCTCTTTTAATGAAACAATACGGTATTACCCATAAAGTAGCAACCTCATATCACCCTCAGACTAGTGGTCAGGTAGAGGTTTCCAATAGGGAAATTAAACATATTCTAGAGAAACCAGTTAATCCAAATAGGAAAGACTGGTCATCAAAGCTTACTGGTGCCTTATGGGCTTACCGTACTGCGTTTAAGACACCCATTGGAATGTCACCTTATCGTTTAGTGTTTGGCAAGGCATGTCACCTGCCTGTTGAGTTAGAGCATCGAGCCTATTGGGCTATTAAGAACTTAAAATTTTCACTTGGCAAGGCAGGAGCTCAAAGAAAGCTCCAGCTCAATGAGTTGGACGAGATTCGTAGAGATGCATACGATAGTGCTAAGGAGTATAAGAACAAAATGAAACTTGTGCATGATAGGAATATTTTACGAAAGTAATTTTCTCCAGGTCAAAAAGTTCTTCTGTATGACACTCGTTTGCATCTATTCCCCGGGAAGTTGCGCTCTCGGTGGACCGGTCCTTTTGTGGTCCGTACTGTTTTTCCTCATGGCGCTGTTGAGATTGAGACACCAGATGGTAGTAGTTCTTCGAAGGTTAACGGTCAGCGATTGAATCCCTTTTTAGATCATTTTCCTACAGGTGATGTTGAGGAGGTCCCTTTTTACCTTGATTGACCATCGAGGCGATTTTGTATGTTGTATAATATTTTTATATTTTTTGGTTACACTTCACCCAAGTACTATATTTCCGACTTCTCTCTTTACTATTTCCTCATGTTACTTATATTTTTGGTATTGTTCTTTGATTAGAAACATTGAGGAAAATGTTAGATTTAAGTTTGGGGGTGGGGTAGAACTTTTTGTTACCTTTTCATTGCAATAAATAAACTCCAGAGCCTAGAAATTTATCCCTATTAAAGATGGCACTAACCAATCTAAGTGGATGGAAGCATTTTGGTTGTAGGAGTTGAGGAACCAATCTGACTAGATGGAAACATCTAAAGAGTCTATTCATAAAAGCACAGAGCTCAGGTGTTAGAAATAACATGATAGTTTCACCATATCTCGTTGAGTCCTTTTCACTTCTGTTTTTATTTTGTTTTGTTTTTAAACTATGTTTCTTTAAGTGATTAGGTGGGGCTCACGATTCAAGTTGTTACCAATGCTAGGGTGAATTAGAGTGATTGAGATAC
>NC_039364.1:138178737-138185827 GCF_003573695.1 Papaver somniferum
GAGACCAGACCATCAGACCAAATGGAATAAATTCAATAAAGTCGACCACTGGAACCCTTGTATATGCCAGTTGTGTTGACCTAGAGTTAGGATTATCGACCACTGGTACCCTTGTATATGCCAGTGTGTTGATATTAGTCAGACTAGTATCTCAGTCCATTAGGATAGGTTCATTTTGGCGGAGGCCTTCAGACAGATATGAGAAACACCATTCACCTAGTAAACATCAAAACCATCTATGTTTTTCTCTATATCCATCTTCTTGATCTATCCATGTGATTAGTTTTGACTCCGGATATTGATTTCCATAGTGCGACTATCTGAGTAAAGCATTGTCACTTCATATGAATTTTAGTATGCTTCAGTGCGAACTCGTGTACAGCAATTGGAATTTCGCATCAGGGTACTTCCTCTTGTAGTCAATAAGTATGCCAACCAAGGAGATTCTTTAGTGCCTTCCAAGGTTCTGCGAAGATAGCTAGGATCTGGAGTAAAGGTTTTGTGGGTATACCTCTGATAAGCCCTCCCGAGACTATAACTCGACCACTAGGGACACCTAGGGGTTAAAGGCTTATTGCATACGCTAAATGCAATGGACGATGCCTGCGACAGTGAGTTAGGATTTTATTTCTATTTTATTTTTGCTCGAGGACTAGCAAATAATAGGTTTGGGGGTATTTGATAGACACATTTTTTTGTCCGATTTGTCTCGATTCTATATATTGTTAGGGCTCATTTTTGTACTTATTATGGTGTTTTATTTATTTGTAGGTATTTTTGGCTAATAAACATTTTTGGAAAAAATTGGCTCGAAAAGTTTTCGGAAAGCACCCGGAGGACATTTGCTATTCGGACTCTCACTTTGGATAAGGGATAACCTAATTACTAAGGGGCATCCCATTTCCAGGCAGTTGCTAATCGCGCCCCTACTCTGGATAAGGGGCAACCATCTTCAACATTCAAAAAACCAGGTTTTTGGCGGGAAAAAAGTGCAGTTAAAGAACAGTTTTGGCAATCGTGATTTGGAGGAGTTTGAGGTCCATTAAACCTATGATTTTCATAGGATAGACTCCTTATGGGTCTAGGAATCTGATATGGGTGTTTAAATCGATTAGACTGGGCTCAATCGACGGATTTTCTCACAACAAAAAATATGGAAAGTCACGTGTGTGACCTGTTTTAGGGAATTTTAGAGAGATTAAAGCGCTGTAAACCTTCCCAAAGATTTGTATCTATCTGAGAAAGAGTTTAGAATAAAAAGGAAAGCTTAGAAACGCGTAGAAATCCGAAAACAAGAAATTGCCGCAACTTGGCCGTGAAGAGAAGGAAAGACATTTTGGAAGATTTTGGAGAGATTTAATCGGTATTTTTAATATAAATAGATGTCTTGGGTCATATAGAAGGGGTGTCGAGAGTTTGGGAACCTAAGGAGAGCCAGAGAAGAAGAAATCAGAGCTTTACCAAACTCTGTTTCTGCTGCTGCTGCTGAAGAAGAAGAAGAAAGCGAAGAACATTGACGCTCGGTAAACAGTCGCAGAAAAGTGTTGTTGTTTAACAGCTGAAGAACATTAAACTGTTCAGGGCATTCTTATTCTAGGGTATTAAAATCAGCGACAAAGCAACAGTTTTTCTGTAACAGTTCCATTGTAACAGCTGTTTTGCAACACCAATACACTGTTGCAAACAGTCTGTGTTATTACTTTTCACTCTTTTAATCATCTTTTGAGCAACAAACACATATTTTCAGATCATGATTAATATGAGGAGCTAAACCCCATTGCTGAGGCGAAAAAGGAAGCTATTTTTCCAACAAAAAGTGGTATATTCTATTTTATCTTTTTATTTGCAATAATTATATGATTATTTTCCTTGAACTATTATTGAATATGATTTTTATTTGAGTGATTGTGATCTATTTTGATGGAGTATGCTTAGTTTTAAGACTTTTGATGCTTCATACTTGGTATTTACAATTATTACTTTTGAAAATCTACTTGTTGCAATATTTTAGAATCAAATTAAACAAGAAAATTGCATAAATTTAAGTATTGGTTTAATCACTTTGAACTTGGAAAATAGTGGAATCTTAGCCTCAGTGTTTCTTTTAGTATTGATATCATCTTTGATTGAGTTTGCTATAATTTTTAGTGAGTTTTCTATTTTAATATTAGAATTTAAGTCTAATTAATATCCTTCACAAGTCTGAGAATCGAACCACTTTTACCACTATCTACAAATCACATCACCTTCTGTATTAACAGGAGGATCATAGCAATTAACAACACGTACCCATGTTTAAAAATCACGAGTTTGAAGAAAAGCACGCACATCAATTTTCCACCATAGGTAGTTTGAGCCATTGAAAACTGGTTAGAATCAATCTTAATAAAAGTATATCAAAGAGTTATATCTCTTTTTATCGATTCAATACTTACTCAAGAAAATAGAAATATGCGAGTCTAATTGAATACAAGAGAAATCACTTGAACGGCACCAAATACCAATGTTCAAGTATCAATCAATTTCAATCAACAACCAAAGGTTGGATTTCCCAATAGATCGATTTAACACACAACTTGTGATATTTCAATTATATAACAAAATATAATGCGGAAAATAAATAACACAGACACGAGAAGTTTTGTTAACGAGGAAACCGCAAATGCAGAAAAACCCCATAACCTAGTCCAGATTGAACACACACTGTATTAAGCCGCTATAGACACTATCCGGACTGTAGTTGAACCCCAATCAATCTCACACTGATCCAAGGTACAGTTACGCTCCTTACGTCTCTGATCCCAGCAGGATACTACGCACTTGATTCCCTTAGTTGATCTCACCCACAACTAAGAGTTGCTACGACCCAAAGTCGAAGACTTTAATAAACAAATTTGTATCACACAGAAAAATCTACGATAATAGATAAATCTGTCTCCCACTAAAATACCTACGAGTTTTTGTTCCGCCTTTTGATAAATCAAGGTGAACAGAAACCAATTGATAGCCCGTACTTATATTCCCGAAGAAAAGCCTAGTATTATGAATCACCTCACAATACTCTTAATCGACTAGTGAAAGAAGATATTGTCGAATCACAAATGATGAGACGAAGATTTTTGTGACTTCTTTTATATCTTTCCTAACGGATAAATCAATCTCAAGCCAATCCTTACGATTTTACTTAGTATGATAGAAACAGCAAGATCGGATCACACAACTACAAGAAAAGTAGTATCGCTCCGGCTTCACAATCCCAATGAAGTCTTCAAGTCGTTAACCTATAGGGTCTCAGTAGAAACCTAAGGTTAAAGGAAATTAACTCTAGCTAATACAACTAGTATCACACATGAGGTGTGGGGATTAGGTTTCCTAGTTGCTAGAGTTCTCCCTTATATAGTCTTTCAAATCAGGGTTTGAAATCAATGTTAGATTAATAACAAAGCATTCAATATTCACCGTTAGATAAAAACCTGATTAGATTCAAGCTAATATCTTTCAACCGTCAGATCGAAACTTAACTTGTTATACACAAATAAAATGCACGTTTATCTAGGTTTGTGTAACCGTACCCAAACATGTACATCTAGTTGGTTCAATAGTAGTTAACCAAATGGTTACACATATGAGCACTTTCATATCAACCATATTATTTTATACCACAACTAGTTCAAATGACTCAACTGAACTAGTTAGAGAGTTGCTCAATTTCTTCGATCTTTATAATAGACACAATTGAAACAAAAACGATTTGATTCACTCGAATCGATTCATGAATAATCGTTCTTAGAAAATAACCAACTTAAGTATGCGGATTGGTACGCGGACTTAAGTACCTGGAATAAGTTTGTTTTCAATTCACAAACTCCAGCAGAAATTCTCGGATGAGAACCTCCGACAGTACGCGAACTGGGTACGTGGACTCTAGTTCCGGTTTTCCTGAGCAGCAAAGTACGCATATTTTGGTTCAAGGAATAATGAATTATACATGTATGAGTAACCACACAGTGCTTATATCAAACCATGGTTATATAATCTAAACTCTCATTTCAATCATTGAAGCATTCTTAGAGGACGTTATATAGTTGTTGTTCACAAACCATTTTTCGTCAAAACCATTTTCAAGTGATTGAAACTTAACATGACTTTCGTCACTAGTAAAGATGAACTTGGCCAAAGAGAAAGCTTACCAAAACATATTTCGAGAAATAGATAAGCGAGATAAACTCGGCTCGAAATAGCAAATGATCAAAGTCTATATAGAAAAACGACTTTTGTCTCAAGATAGGAGATAAAGTAGATAGACTTTTGAGTGATAGATAAGTTCAAGTCTCCACATACCTTTTAGTCGATGAAGTTCCACCAGTTCCTTGAGTAGTTTTTCGTGTTTGTATGATGATCGCTATGGAGTCCCCAGCTCAACTACACTTTCTTTCCTAGTCCGAGACTTAGCTAATAGTAGACTAGAAATCAAGACTTATAATTTTGATCACTAACTGTAGAGCATTGCTCGGTCGAACTCGCATGCGTTTCTATCTCAAGCATGTTTATCAATGTTAGTGATCAAAACTATAAGTATTGATTTCTAGTCTACTATAGCTAAGTCTTGGACTAGGATAGAAAGTGTAGTTGAGCTCAAGAACTCTATGGCGGATCATCATACAAGACGAAGAACTACACAAGGAACTGGTGGAACTTCATCGACAAAAAGGTATGTGGAGACTTGAACTTACCTATCACTCAAAAGTCTATCTACTATATCTCTTATCTTGAGACAAAAGTCGTTTTGCTGTATAGACTTTGATTATACACATTTGCTATTTCGAGCCGAGTTTAACTCGCCTATCTATTTCTCGAAATATGTGTTGGTAAGCTTTCGCTTTTTCCAAGTTCATCTTTAACTAGTGATGGAAGTCATGTTATGTTTCAATCACTTTGTAAATTGCTTTGACGAAAAATGGTTTGTGAATAACAACTATATAACATCCTCTAGGAATGTTTCAATGATTGAAATGAGAGATTGGATTATATAACCAATGATGGATATAAGCATTGTTGTGGAAACACATATATGTATAAGTCCTTATTCCTTTAACCAAAGTATGCGAACTTTGTTGATCAAGAGAACCGGAACAAGAGCCGTGAACAAAGTCCGCGAACTCAGTCCACGAACTGGCGGAAGTTCTCGAACCGAGAAAATCTGCTGGAGTTTGAGAACTCCTTCCGCGAACTTGAGTTAGGTTATATCTAAAGACGATTTTTTGTGAACTCATGTTTAAATAAACCAAGGAATGCTAAATGAAAACCGTGGCTATAAAGTTCATGAACTGATTCGAGCGAATCAAATCGTTTTTGCTTCGGTTGTGTCTTGTGTAGTTATATAAGATTTCCATGTAATTGAACAACTATGTAACTAGTTCATTTGAGTCATTTGAACTAGTTATGGTGAAGAATAATATGGTTGATATGAAAGTGCTCATATGTCTAACCATTTGGTTAACTATTGTTGAACCATGTACATTTTGGGTACGGTTACAGAAACCTAGAATCGTGCATTTCATTGGTGTGTAACAACCTAGGTTTTCGATCTAACTGTTGAAAGATATTTTCTTGAATCTAATCAGGTTTTCATCTAATGGTGAATATTTAATGCTTTTTTACCAAGATAACATTGATTTCAAACCCTGATTTGAAATATTATATAAGGGAGAACTCTAGCAATTGGGAAACCTAATCCCCACACCTTACGTGTGATACTAGTTGTGTAAGCTAGAGTCGATTCTCCTTTAAACTTTGGTTTCTTCTTATAAACCAGGTTAACGACTTAAATACTTCATTGGGATTGTGAAGCCATACCGATAGTACTTTCTCGTATTTGTGTGATCTGATCTTTCAAATTCTATCGTACGAGTACAATCGCAAAGATTGTATTGAGATTGATATCTCCGATAGGCAAGATATAAAAGTAGTCACAAACATCTTTGTCTCATCGTTTGTGATTCCACAATATCTTTTTTCGCCGCATCGATTAAGATTATTGTGAGGTGATTGATAATACTAGGTTGTTCTTCCGGAATATAAGTCTGGGTTTTCAATGGGTTCCTGTTCACCTTAATTTATCAAAAGACGGAACAAAACTTGTAGGTATATCTGTGGGAGACAGATTTATCTATCATTGTAGACTTTCCTGTGTGATACAAATTTGTTTATTAAAGTCTTCGACTTTGGGTCGTAGCAACTCTTAGTTGTGGGTGAGATCAGCTAAGGGAATCAAGTGCGTAGCATCCTGCTGGGATCAGATATGTAGGAGCATAACTGTACCTTGGATCAGTGTGAGATTGATTAGGGTTCAACTATAGTCCAGACCGAAGTTAGTTTGTAGTAGGCTAGTGTCTGTAGCGGCTTAATACAGTGTGTGTTCAATCTGGACTAGGTCCCGGGGTTTTTCTGGATTTGCGGTTTCCTCGTTAACAAAATTTTGGTGTATGTGTTATTTATATTTCCACATTATATTGTTTATCTTTATAATTGAAATATCACAGGTAATGCGTTAGTTCAATCAATTATAATATCCAACCTTTGGTTGTTGATTTAAATTGATTGACACTTGGATATTGGTATTTGGTACCATCCAAGTTATCTCTCTAGTATTTGATAAAGACTCGCAGATTTCTATTTGCTTGAGTATAGATCAAATCGAGAGATTGAGATATTAACTCTTTGATATACTTTTTATCTAGATTGAGTCTGACTGTCTAGTTGATTATTTAGAAAGTATATTGGAGTTTGTCCATATAGATTGCTAAGCGAAATATTGGGTGTGGTTGTTGTACCCCCGCTTTTTCAATTGGTATCAGAGAAGGCAAACACGTTTAAAGACCTTACAAGTTTGTGTTTGTAGCGATCTGACTCTATGAACGATAAATTCTCAAGTAACTCTTCACCAGGTTTAAAAACCAATCGTAGAAGAAGTTATGATAAACTGGTTATTCTCCAAAAAAAGTTGGATAAACAAATTCCGATCAATTCTGATCTTGTTGCAGAAATTGAAATAATTATTTGAAATCTTTTAAAAATCCTTTGATGGATC
>NC_039364.1:138185837-138186690 GCF_003573695.1 Papaver somniferum
GAGACCAGACCATCAGACCAAATGGAATAAATTCAATAAAGTCGACCACTGGAACCCTTGTATATGCCAGTTGTGTTGACCTAGAGTTAGGATTATCGACCACTGGTACCCTTGTATATGCCAGTGTGTTGATATTAGTCAGACTAGTATCTCAGTCCATTAGGATAGGTTCATTTTGGCGGAGGCCTTCAGACAGATATGAGAAACACCATTCACCTAGTAAACATCAAAACCATCTATGTTTTTCTCTATATCCATCTTCTTGATCTATCCATGTGATTAGTTTTGACTCCGGATATTGATTTCCATAGTGCGACTATCTGAGTAAAGCATTGTCACTTCATATGAATTTTAGTATGCTTCAGTGCGAACTCGTGTACAGCAATTGGAATTTCGCATCAGGGTACTTCCTCTTGTAGTCAATAAGTATGCCAACCAAGGAGATTCTTTAGTGCCTTCCAAGGTTCTGCGAAGATAGCTAGGATCTGGAGTAAAGGTTTTGTGGGTATACCTCTGATAAGCCCTCCCGAGACTATAACTCGACCACTAGGGACACCTAGGGGTTAAAGGCTTATTGCATACGCTAAATGCAATGGACGATGCCTGCGACAGTGAGTTAGGATTTTATTTCTATTTTATTTTTGCTCGAGGACTAGCAAATAATAGGTTTGGGGGTATTTGATAGACACATTTTTTTGTCCGATTTGTCTCGATTCTATATATTGTTAGGGCTCATTTTTGTACTTATTATGGTGTTTTATTTATTTGTAGGTATTTTTGGCTAATAAACATTTTTGGAAAAAATTGGCTCGAAAAGTTTTCGGAAAGCACCCGGAGGACATTTGCTATTCGG